>NC_138779.1:21897695-22025195 GCF_965119305.1 Pelophylax lessonae | reverse complement strand
TGTATACAATGTATCCACTCCAGTGCCCCTCTATATACACATTGTATCCACTCTTATCCCTCCATATTCAATGTATCCATTCCAGTGTCCCTATATACAATGTATCCACTTCTATCCCTCTATATACAATGTATCCACTTCTATCCCTCTATATACAATGTATCCACTTCTATCCCTCTATATACAATGTATCCACTTCTATCCCTCTATATACAATGTACCCAATCTGGTGTCCCTTTATATACAAAGTATCCATCTCTAGTACCTCACTATAGACAATGTATCCAATCCTATCCCTCTATATACAATGTATCCAATCCAGTCCCTCTATATGCAATGTAATCCACTCCTATCCCTCTATTTAGAGTGAGTACACACACAATCCAATCCAGTGTCCCTCTTTATACAATGTATCCAATCCAGTGTATAGAAAAGGATCCCCCCCCCCTCCCCTTAAAATCATCACATTTTGTTGCTTTGCAGCCTGAGATGAAGACAGACTTGTTTTGTTTTTCCTTTTATCCAGCTGTATTTTCTCAGTGCAATTTATAACCTCCAAGTGAAAAATCTAACACCAACATGTTATCCACTTCTATCCCTGTAAATACAATGTATCCAATCCAGTGTCCCTTCTATACAGTATATCCACTTCTATCCCTCTATATACAATGTATCCACTTCTATCCCTCTATATACAATGTATCCAATCCAGTATTCCTTATATACAATATATCCACTTCTATCCCTCTATATACAATGTATCCACTTCTATCCCTGTAAATACAATGTATCCAATCCAGTATCCCTTGTATACAATATATCTACTTCTATCCCTCTATATACAATGTATCCAATCCAGTGTCTCTGTATACATTGTGTCCACTCCTATCCTGCTAGACTGTGTGCACAAATATTAGTCAAGTTGTATTTTTTTAGGATTCATTTAGTTATTGAACAACTACAGTGCTCTCCGCCAATCCAAAATGTTATTAAACCTCAAATCTGAATATTTACGAAAGTAAAAGTGAGGTTTTGGCTTTCTTAGGAGAATATCAATGTGTGCAAAATTATTGGGAAATAACCCGTTTGCGGGTGATATACGGACATAATGCATGTCAATGGGATTGCGGATGTCAGTGGATGACCATCCGCTGACATCCGATTTGTGTCCTTTCCGATCAGTTCCGTCTTTTGGAACGGAACAGAACCCTATTTTTCCTCCGTTTAAAAAATGGAAAGGACGCAAAATCGGATGTCAGCGGTGTCATCCGCTGACATCCGCAATGCCCATAGACTTACATTATGTCTGTATATCATCCGCAAACGGATGGGATGATATGTGGACATACGGAGCGGATGACACAAGTGTGTCCGTAAAAAAAAAAAGTGCCGGAGCAGATCGCAATATGGTCCGCTCCGTGTGAAAGAGGGCTTAGTGTGCAGAATTATTATGTAACTAAATGAAACTTCCTATCTCACTTGGTTATTTTCATCTGTTAGAGCCCATTCACACAGGGGCAACACGACTTGCCGGGGCGACCTGTGTGCACCGCGACCTCGACGCGACATGCACGGACTTCATATCATTGAAGTCAACGCAAGTTGCCTCCAGGTCGCCCCAAAGTAGTACAGGACCCTTTTTCTAAGTGTCGCTCCTATTAGAACGGGTCCTGTGCTAATCAATGGCAGGCGACCCACCGCGACTTGTCAGGCGACCAAGTCGCCTGACAAGTCGCGCTAGTGTGAATGGGGACTTAAAGTGAAAATAATAAACAAACTACTCAAAATTTACAAATAAACATTTCTGACATCTAAAAAAAAAAAAATGTCATTATTCTTTCATCTTTATGGCCTTTACTGGCTAGCCACACAGTGGAGTACTTAGATGCATGCAATGGAGCATTGTCCTGCATAAATACCATGGTCTTATTGAAGGATGCAGACTTTTTCATGTACCACCGCTAGGAGAAAAAGTGTCTTATAAAAACTGGCAGTAGGTTTCGGAGTTGATTTAGAGACCGTCTTCAACCTGAAAAGGTGAAACTAGCTCATCTTTTGTAATACCAGCCCATACCAGTAGCCACCCTCCACCTTTGTGGTGTCTGAGTGGAAGTGGAGCTCTGTGCCAGTTACTGATCCAGCCACAGGCCCAACCCCTGAAACCCCACATTATAACCCCCCCTGCACGTTGCTGGAAGAATGGTCAAACATTCCCATAGACACACTCCTAAACCTTGTGGACAGCCTTCCCAGAAGAGTTTGTTGCTTGTATAGCTGCAAAGGGTGGAGCCAACTCAATATTAAACCCTATGGACTAAGACTGGGATGCCATTAAAGTTCATGTGTGTGTAAAGGCAGGTGTCCCAATACTTTTGGTAATATGGCGTCTTTATTGGTCTTGACGTTCCAATTTATAGGTCTTGTTCAGTGGTGGTCGGGTTTCAGCCTCCCTCACCTTGGCCACGTCTCTGAGCACTGATCACCTTCTACTTCTGGGCACTCCTGGTAGGGTTCAGCTCTGGAATATGACGGCACTGGAGGATAATGGTTTCCTGGTCGCTTCACATTTGATGCTTCTCAGATCTTTGTCACTTTGCGTCTTTTTTTTTTCTCAACACGTTTTTTGCCACCCTGTTAATTATTTGCAACAAAGCATTTGATGGTTCTGTGATCACACCCCAATATCTTAGCAATTACAAGAGTGCTGCATCCCTCTCAAAGACTTTTTACAATTTTTGACTTTTCAGTCAGTTAAAGCTCTTTTTTTTTTTTTTTTTGCCTGAGGAAAAGAAGCTGCCTAATAATTACCCCCACCTTTATAAAGGGTGTTGATCTCCTTAGGCCACACCCTCCCTCATTATACAAATATACATCAGCTGATATGCTTAAATCCAATAAGGCCCTTTTCACACTAATGGCCTGTACACACGATCAGAAAATCGGACGAAAATTAACGCTTGTGAAAGGATCGGACGATAATCGGATTGTTAGTACACAACTTATGAGAGGCGATCACGACAGTTCACCCGATATTATCCGGTCGTGCAAGCATAAAAATTTTGATCGTATTATAACACATCGTACGATAATCGTATTATCAGTATGTTGTTCGTCCAAAAAAAATGGTGAGCAGTAGACAGCGCATGAGCAGTAGACATCATTTTCCCCTCACACGCTACAGCGTGGTTACGCATACCGGAAGCTAAGAATTATCGTCCGAGAAAATTCGTATCGTGAGTAACCTCTCCCGTTAAGCGAATATTATTGAGAGCTGCTAGAATACGAAAAATAACGGATGGAACGTCGCCCGATTTTCGGATCGTGTGTACTGGGCATTAGGCCCCTTTCACTTAGGCGATCCGATCTGATCCGATCCGCCTGTCAGTTTTTCAGGCAGACCTGATCGGATCCTCCATGCATCCCTATGGGGCAGCGGAGGTCAGCAGAGACATTTCCGCTGACACCTGCTGCTATCCGATCCCGATCCTGTCCGTGAAATCCGGGCTGATCGGATGAGAACGGACAGGCGGTCCGTTCTCATCCGATTCCCCCATAGAGGAGAGCAGGGATCTGACAGCTCCATCTCCGCACACTAAGCAGAGACGGAGCTGTCACCTGCCTGGTCATCGGGGGATCGGCGGATCGATTCCCCCGCTGAGCAGAGAACGCTGACCGTGTGAAAGAGGCCTTAGTCCCGGTTCACATCAGTGTAATGTCAGACATTGCATGTAGTTCGGAGCGCACTGCTCTGAAAATCACATGTGATGTCTGTGCAATGCAAATTCAGCCATACAGATTGTATGGCTGAATTTGCATCGCATTCGGACACAACTCGCACAGGATCCTTTTTTGGGTTCACACCAGAATTGGATCACATGGGTGTTCACACCTATACAATCCGATTCATGTCCGAACTAACAGTTCGCGCTGTGATTTGCGAACTGATCTGGGGGTGTCGTTAACTTCGTATTGACACCCCCAGAAAATCGCATATGGCAGTGTGATCTGCCTGCGAGTTGAATGCGATGTGGGAACCCGCAGTGGATTCGCAGGGTTCCTGCATCGCATGTATGTAAACCAGAACTGAGGAGTATTTTAAGTGCTTTTGTATTAAAAAAAACACATGAAAAGCTCAAGAAAAAAAAAAAAAATCAATGAATGAATGTTAAAATCAATGAATGAATGTTAAAATCAATGAATGCTTGCACCCTGGGGCAGTGCAGTGAAAAAAAATTCTACTTGCAGCATCTTTGGAGGATGTTTCAGGAGCTAAAAAAAAACACACCAAAAACTCTCCTCCCCATTGAAATGAATGGGAAGCACCTCAAAACACCCCATAGAATTTTTGGTGCAGTTTTTGAGTCACATGTCTTTTAAAACTGCACAACAAACCTCTCTAAAGCACCAAAAAAAGCGCTCAGCGTTTTACTGGCAGTTTTGAAGCGAATCGGTGTGAAAGGAGCCTAAGCATTCAAGTAGTTGGACAATATGCATGAAAATGATGATTTGGTCAAAATACTCCCTTGCATTACCCATCTCTGTCCCTCTATATACAATATAGAGATGCATAATTCTGGATGAAATGAGAATCACAATTTCTTTTACGTCCTCTGACAGTCCCCGCCCACTCATTCAGTCTTCACCAATGGGTATTGACCTCTTATCCATAGGAGCAAGCTAGGCATAAGACTTGTTAAAAACAAAGCAATTTACATAGACACACCTATAGGGGCTGTCCCACCGGTCCAATACCCCCCTGCTATCAGCATTCCCAACTCAGTTTGTCTTCTGCCTAGTTAGGAGTAAGATAGGCTTCCCTGTGCTGGGGCTACAGTCTCAGCCTTTCTTCTGTGTTTTATTACTTTTATTTTGTGAAAAGTGTTTTCTTGCACTACTAGCTTTTTATTTGTTCCTGCGCTTAGTTAGTCGGATCTTCGAAAGACTACAGCGTTTGCGGAGCTGGGAGTCGGACTGGTCGTACTGGTGTCCCAGGACAGAGGGCCTTATGGACTCCCAGCCCGCCATCGAGCGTTTAGCAGGCTATGCGTACGCCCTGGCCTCGCAAACGACCTGTCCCTGTCCTCAGGGACGAAAGGCCACCTCGCTTGGACGTCTCAACCGCGGTTCCGTGCTTGCTTAGAATAAAGATCACGATTTTCGGCGTGACATTATCCTTCACATCATGCAAAAAAATTGGGCCATCTTTACTTTTTATTTATTTTTTGTAATTCATTAAAATGTATTTTTTCCCCAAAAAACTATCCAAAAGACCGCTGCGCAAATACAGTAAAAAAAAGATACAAAAGAAAAGAAAAAGAAAAAAAAATACAGTGAATAAAAGATTGCAAAGATCGCCATTTTATTCTCTAGGGTCTCTGCTAATAAATATATATATATATATATATATATATATATATATATATATATATATATATATATATATATATATATATATATATATATATATATATATATATATTGGAGGCTCTAAGTAATTTTCTAGCAAAAAAATACTGATTTTAACTTGTAAGCAACAAATGTCAGAAAAAGGTTTAGGCTCTATTCACACCTGAGCGTATCATTTTCAGGCGGTTTTTCGGGCTTTTTTTTTAGGCGTTTTTTTGCAGGTGTTTGTAGGCAAACATTGACATATAACAAAAAAACGCTTGTAATCTACCAAAAAAGAAGCTCATGTACTTTTTTGAGCTTCAGGCGTTTTGCTTCAGGCGACAAAACGTTCATATGTGAACAGGGGCCATTGAAATGAATGGGATTTTTCTTGTTGGGTGTTTTAAGACTTCAGAG
The DNA here is from genome assembly GCF_965119305.1 of Pelophylax lessonae. Taxonomy (NCBI): domain Eukaryota; kingdom Metazoa; phylum Chordata; class Amphibia; order Anura; family Ranidae; genus Pelophylax; species Pelophylax lessonae. The sequence continues at coordinate 22,019,390 of NC_138779.1, read as the reverse complement.
ATGAGCGTTTTACAAGCTGGAAAACGCTCAGGTGTGAACATGGCCTGAGTCTTTAAAGTAGAGTTCCGCCTCCCCCTCCAAAAATTAAAAGTCAGCAGCTACACATACTGTACACACATTGTAGCTGCTGACTTTTAATATAAGGACGCTTACCTGGCCTGAAGTCCAGCGATGTCGGATGTTTCCATCGGCTGTCGGGTGCTGCCACTGCCGGTAAGGGAACCCGGCAGTGAAGCCTTGCAGCTTCACGGGTGGGTCCCTACTGCGCATGTGCGAGGCGCGCTGTGCATTCCTACTGGCTCGGTGGCGGAGGGGGGGCCCAAGCTTCCGGGGGACAACGCCGCTGCGCCGTATCCCGGAAGTGGGGAAGGGTACCTGTCAAAAACAGGTACCTGTTCCCCCCTCCCCCCTGAAAGGTGCCAAATGTGGCACAGGAGGGGGGGGGAGAGGAAACAAAAGAGCAGAAGTTCCACTTTTGGGTGGAACTCCACTTCAAGAGTCCATTCACACTGCCGCAACTTGTGAGGCGACTTGTGTGCCCTCAAGTCGCCTGACATAACAAAAGCAATGTTAATCAATGAGTGCCGTCTTAATTGGCACTACTGAAGTCGCTCCGACTTCAGAAAAGGGTCCTGTACTACTTTGAGGCGACTTGTATCCGACTTGTCCCATAGACTTCAATGGGAGTCGCCTCATCTTATTTGAAGCGACTTGTGATCCGACTTTCCATTAAAATGGTCCTGAACCAGAAAAAAATATAATTTTTCTTAGAATTTTTAGTAGCGCAGGGATGGGGCTCCTCTCCACCTGGGCGTTTTTGTTTCAGGCGTTTATCTGGCATTTTTTGGGCGTCTTTGGAGGCAGGCATGACATCTGAACTTCTGTGTAGGGGTATATATACACATACACACATATAGGTGTGAAAGCAGCAGAACCCTATGCCTGCGCTAATTAAATTGTTTGCAGGGATAGGGCTCCGCTCCTATTACACCTATATGTGTGAATGTGTATAAATACATATATGTGTGTGTGTATATATACCCCTATACAGAAGTTCAGATGTCATGCCTCCAAAGACGCCCAAAAAATGCCCAATAAATGGCTGCAACAAAAATGCCCAGGTGTGAAAGTAGCGGAGCCCCATCCCTGCGCTACTAAAAATTCTAAGAAAAATTCATCTTTTTTTTCTGGTTCTGGACATGCTACAGAGCTGAAACTTCACAGGTACACTTTTTAGACCCCCCAGACACTAAATACAAAGAAATCTCTCTTTTTTTTTTTTCAATAATTTTTTCAATAATCGGCTCTCTATCAAAAACAATTTTTAAGAACTTTTTTTGTGTGATTGAGCATGGCCCAGAACCATCATATTCTGATTGGCCAAATACAAAGTCGTACAAAGTCGTCTATCATACAAATCGCGCTGAATTCGCGCAAAGTCGCGCTAACAAGTCTCCCCTTATGAGGCGACTTTCTGGTCGCGGCAGTGTGAATGGGGTCTAAGAAATTAAACTGCCCTCACTTACAGACGGAAGTTCATTCCCTTGATCTAAAAAAGAAGGAACTGATACATTGTAAAACATTGTGTTTACAGTTATCTCGCAGCCCTAACAATGTTAATAAAAAATTTTTGGAGGCTCTTTTTTTTTTTTTTTTGACAGCCGATCCTATCCCTCTATATACAATGTATCTAATCCAGTGTCCCTTTACAATGGGTAAGGGGTTCTTTCACACGGCCCGCATCCGCCGACTGAGTCGTTCTTCTCAGCAGGGGATTGATCCACCGATCCCCGCTGAGCAGGCGGATGACAGCTCCATCTGTGCAGAGAGGGAGGTGTCCGATCCCCGCTCTCCTCTATGGGGGAATCGGATGAGAACGGACCGCCTGTCCGTTCTCATCCGATCCGCTGGACGGATGGAAAATAGGGTTTCCATCCGCCCGGATTTCACAGATAGGATCGGCAGCAGATAGCAGTGGGTGTCAGCGGACATGTCACCGCTGACATCTGCTGCCCCATCCATAATGCATGGATGATCCGATCAGGTCCGCCGGAAAAACTGACGATCGGATCGGATTGTTCATGTTAACCACTTTAGCCCCGGAGGATTTTCCTGCTTAACGTCCAGGCCACTTTTTTCAACATGGCACTGCGCGACTTTAACTGACAATTGCGCAGTCCTGCAGCGCCGTACCCAAACGAAATTTACGTCCTTTTTTTCCCACAAACAGAGCTTTCTTTTGGTGGTATTTGATCACCTCTGCGATTTTCATTTTTTGCGATATTAATAAAAAAAAAGAGCGAAAATTTTGCAAAAAAATTTACATTTTCTACATTGATAGTTAAAAAATATCCAATATATTCAATTTTTGTCATATATTTAGGCCAAAATGTATTAAGCTACATGTCTTTGACAAATTCTCAATGAGCGTATTTTTAACCACTTTAAGACCGGAAGATTTTACCCCCTTCCTGACCAGGCCATATTTTGCGATTCGGCACTGCATTCCTTTTTTCCCCCACAAATAGAGCTTTCTTTTGGTGGTATTTGATCACCTGTGCGTTTTTTTTTTTTTTTTTGCGCTATAAACAAAAAAAGAGCGACAATTCTGAAACAAAAAAAAAAAATATTTTTAACTTTCTCTTATACGTATAACATTCCCAAAAAAAAGAATAAAAAATTAAAATTTTCATCCTTTTGGGCCAATTTGTTTTTTGCTACATATTTTTGGTAAAAAAAAAAAATCGCAATAAGTGTATTTTGATTGGTTTGCGCAAAAGTTATCGCGCCTACTAACTACGGGAAAGATTTATGTAATTTTAACTTTTTTTTACTAGTAATGGCGGCGATCTGCAATTTTTAGCGACATTGCGGCGGACAGATCGGACCCCTAACTGACATTTTTGACACTTTTGGGGGGACCAGTGACATTACTACAGTAATCAGTGCTATACATATGCACTGTTACTGTAATAATTACACGCCTTGGGTGATCAAAGGGTTAAGTGTGAGCCTAGGGGAGTGTTTACTAACTGTGGGGGAAGGGCTTGTAAAATGACCTTAGAGACCTGTGAACCTATATAGAAGGATCACAGCAGTGTTAATTTTGGCAGCAAATTTCAATTTAGTTTTAGTCTTAGTCTTAGGACTAAAATGGCATTTTAGTTTTAGTCCCATTTTAGTCTTCTGCAAGTGTTTTAGTTTTAGTCGTATTTAGTCGACTAAAACTCCAGTGTATTTTAGTCGACTAAAACGCCCTACATTTTAGTCGACTAAAACTCATTTTAGTCATCTATAATCAAATGGGTGTAGTTCAATTGTAATTTGTAATGCATTATTTAAGCATTTCTCTACAATTTCCAAACTCATTATATACTACTGCTGGTCCTGGAGTGAAAAATCTAATATGTTATTATTTATGCTTTGAGCATGCACCAGTGTTAATTTTTGGCAGCAAATTTCGATTTAGTTTTAGTTATAGTCTTTTGACTAAAATGCCATTTTAGTTTTAGTCGTATTTTAGTCATCTGAATTGTGTTAGTCGACGAAAACGTTTTAGTCGATTTTAGTCGACGAAATTAACACTGGATCACAGGCGCTCTGTGATCAATTTCAGAGAAAAAAGTCAGCTGTGTTTACAACAGCAGACCGTCGTCTTCTATTAGTGGGGAGCGATCGTGGGTAGCCGAGGGCAATCGCGGCCGCCGGCCCCATGCATCGGCATCCCCAGTGCCTAGTGGGGGCGAGAGCGCGCCGACGCGCATTTGCCCCCTAGCACCACATGTGCGATCGACTAACACCCCCCATCTTTGCTGTACTTACCTCAATGGGTGCTGAGCTGTGAGTGCTCAAGCAGCTGATCCGGGGATTCGAAATTGTCGCTCTTCTCCCTCTTCTGCGCAGAGCTTCTGGGATGGATCAGAAGGATTCTGATTGGTCAGCACCTATACAAAGCATCGCTCTGATTCGTCCTGGAAGCATTGCAGAAAGAAGAACAAGGACTCGCAAGTCATCGCACATAGTGTGAATGAGCCCACACTGACAGTTACCACCTCTGTTTTACTGTCAATGATCCCGTGTCATGCAACACATTCCTCTAAATAGGGGTCACACCGCAAACCTGGAGTGTATGCAGTTATTATGCAGCTTAAAACTGGTGGTGTGGAGGAGACAATGCCTCTGTAAAGCACTCACCTGAAAAGCGATCCACTAAAGATCGCACTTCAGAGGGCAGCACAAGTCTAAATGAGCCCTTATTGACGCATGCAATATTTTGTTTTAGAACCAGAATATTGGGTTTTGGTTGAATTTTGTCAGTTCAAAAATTGTACTTATCCCCCCCTTTCCAAACAAACAACTGAAGAGTGTTGGTTCAGTAGCACTTAGTTGTGTGTTTCTCATTGCTGTGCTCTAAAAATGAAGGGCTTGTTAAAACCAAACCACGTGTTGGGACTATATTGGCAGCCCTAATAGAGAGACAAGGAAAATGTGTGGTTTTCTGTGAATGGGGAGGGGAGAGGCCATGGAAAACACCAAAGATCACCAGGGTGCTTTTCTTTCAGGAAAAAAACCCAGCAAAGCCCCATTAGGAAGTAGAAAGGTTTAAAGAGTTCTGGGGTAGTCTGTGACCTCTGCAGAGTTCAGAGATCAGTAGTCTGTAAGGCAGAGGTCGAGAGAAGGCAACACAAAGTTCACGGGTCAGTAGTAAGCAACACAGAGTTCAGAGGGCAATAGTAAGTAGCCCAGAGGTCAGTATTATGTAACTCAGCGTTCCGGGGTCAGTAGTATGTACCTCAGCATTTAGGGGTCAGTAGTATGTACCTCAGCGATCGGGGATCATTAGTATGTACCTCAGCATTTAGGGGTCATTAGTATGTAACTCAGTGTTCAAGGGTCAGTGGTAAGCAACACAGGGTTCAGAGGTCATGAGTAAGTAGCTCAGAGGGCAATACTATTAAACTCAGCGTTCAGGGGTCAGTAGTATGTAACTCAGCATTCAGGGATCAATAGCATGTAACTAAGCTTTCAGGGGTCAGTAGTATGTACCTCAGCGATCAGGGGTCAGTAGTATGTAACTTAGCGTTTAGGGGTCAGTATTATGTACCTCAGCGTTTAGGGGTCAGTATTATGTAACTCAGCATTTAGGGGTCAGTATTATGTACCTCAGCGTTTAGGGGTCAGTATTATGTAACTCAGCATTTAGGGGTCAGTAGTATGTAACACAGCGTTCAGGGCTCAGTAGTATGTAACTCAGCATTCAGGGCTCAGTAGTATGTAGACAGTAGTATGTAACTCAGCGTTCAGGGGTCAGTAGTATGTAACTCAGCATTCAGGGGTCAGTAGTATGTAACTCAGCATTTAGGGCTCAGTAGTATGTAACTCAGCATTCAGGGCCTAGTAGTATGTAACTCAGCATTCAGGGCTCAGTAGTATGTAGACAGTAGTATGTAACTCAGCGTTCAGGGGTCAGTAGTATGTAACTCAGCGTTCAGGGGTCAGTAGTATGTAACTCAGCGTTCAGGGGTCAGTAGTATGTAACTCAGCGTTCAGGGGTCAGTAGTATGTAACTCAGCATTCAGGGGTCAGTAGTATGTAACTCAGCATTCAGGGCTCAGTAGTATGTAACTCAGCATTCAGGGCTCAGTAGTATGTAACTCAGCATTCAGGGCTCAGTAGTATGTAGACAGTAGTATGTAACTCAGCGTTCAGGGGTCAGTAGTATGTAACTCAGCGTTCAGGGGTCAGTAGTATGTAACTCAGCGTTCAGGGGTCAGTAGTATGTACCTCAAGGGTCAGTGGTATGTAACTCAGCGTTCAGGGATCAATAGCATGTAACTAAGCTTTCAGGGGTCAGTAGTATGTACCTCAGCGTTTAGGGGTCAGTAGAATGTACTTCAACGTTTAAGGGTCAGTAGTATGTACTTCAACGTTTAGGGGTCAGTGGTATGTACCTCAGCGATCGGGGGTCAGTAGCATGTACCTCAGCGATCGTGGGTCAGTAGTATGTACCTCAGCGATCGTGGGTCAGTAGTATGTACCTCAGCGTTCAGGGGTAAGTGGTATGTCAGTTAGTGCAGGGGTCAGTGGTATGTACTTCAGCGGTCAGTGGTATGTCACTCAGTGCAGGGGTCAGTTGTATGTCACTCAATACAGGGGTCAGTAGTATGTCCGTGCAGGGGTCAGTGGTCTGTCACTCAGTGCAGGGGTCAGTGGTCTGTCACTCAGTGCAGAGGTCAGTGGTCTGTCACTCAGTGCAGGGGTCAGTGGTCTGTCAATCAGTGCAGGGGGTCAGTGGTCTGTCACTCAGTGCAGGGGGTCAGTGGTCTGTCACTCAGTGCAGGGGGTCAGTGGTCTGTCACTCAGTGAAGGGGTCAGTGGTATGTCACTCAGTGCAGGGGTCAGTAGTATGTCACTCAGTGCAGGGGTCAGTGGTATGTCACTCAGTGCAGGGGTCAGTGGTATGTAACTCAGTGCAGGAGTCAGTGGTCTGTCAGTAAGGAAGGAAAACCGGGTGCAGAGATGTACAGTCTGCGATGGTCTTTAGCATGTAATGTAGAGTACAGAATGCACTGCACTGGATTATGTAACACTCGCTTAGCTTTCACCTTCACCCTCCCACCCTGGAAGTGAGAGGTTTCCCCTTTGCCCCCATTCACTTATCATATTTTACCACTCACTTTGGCTTTCAATCTACCCATCGCACAACCACAATTGCTGAGTACATAACGATTTACCGGTTGCTGACACCCCAGTCTTCAGCATTGGCAGTTTAGAAAGTTGAGATTTGCATATTACAGGGGTGCTCGTGTTTTGGGGGTCTGAGTTGTAAATAATACTGCAGTGCAATGGAAGGTGATCCTTTTCTGTCAATAAGTGTGGTTTTGCCATAAAGTGTATGTGAACCCTAACAATGAACGTTCCTTATTTGCAGACCTTTCTGCTTGGTAAAGATGTCATTAGAGCTTGGTAATATCTGATCGATAAGTGTAGGAAAATCCTTCTCCTCCATGATTACCATAGAGTGAGTGGCCCCTGCACAGCATCCTTGTTTGTTCTACCCTTGCTTTGCTCTATTTGCTTTGAAAGCATAAAACACCTCTACCATTGGGTGTCCGATGTGTGTGGATGTTGCTGCATTATATAAAACCATTAGTTTTGTTGTTTGCATAGAATAGGGTGCCTCAAGATTGTGCAGAACTTGAAAGGGTGCCTTGACTGAAAAAGGTTGAGAAACCCTGCTATAGACCATGAATTGTGCTACTGGCAGGAGCAGCAGGTAATAAAAGGAAGATTTTGCAGCCAGCACAATCTAGAGTGGTAGGATTCACTATATGAAATGTTTGTTCTTGGATTTAAATATATACTACTTCCTTGCAGAGGATCCCATTCCACTAACAAGGTGTCAGATATCACACATGGGCTCCGTGTACGCAATGCCTATGAATAAAAAGCCCCAGTCTCCACTTTTGATGCTAATGGTTTACATGAAAATAAAAAGCATCCTTCCCTGTTTACTCTAACGGCTCGAGAATACCATGCAGTAAAAACAATTTAAAGTGATTGTGCGTTAATCTGATCATTAGTACACAGCTTTCAAGAGCCGATCATGACAGTTCATACCAAAATATTCAAAGGGTCAAGCAGGAAAAGAGTGATTAAAAGTTTATTTCTTTTTTTAAAACTAACTGGTTCCCGACCGCCCGCCGCAGTTTTACTGTGCTCTCCTGCGCGAACCCACGTAGCTCTACGTCGGTCACGCACAGGTTACTAGGGGGCGAGCTCCCGTCCCCACTAGGCAGCGGGGATGCCGATCCATAGGGCCGGTGGCCGCTCTCCGCTGAGAGAAAAGGACGGTCAGCTGTTGAAAACACAGCTGACCATTCTTCTCTCTGAAATGATCACAGAGCGCCTGTGATCCTTCTATATAGGATCACAGGTCTCTATGATCATTTCACAAGTCCCTCTCCCACACATTTAGACAACACCCCTCTAGGTTCACAGTTAACCCTTTGCTCACCCCTAGGTTAACCCCTTCCCTGCCAGTGTCCTGTTATAAACACAGACCATTGTTCTCTCTGAAATGATCACTGTGATCCTTCCATATAGGATCACAGGTCTCTGCGGTCATTTCAAAAGTCCCTCCCCCCACAGTTAGAAAACACTCCCCTAGGCTCACAATTAAACCTTTGATCACCCCTAGGTTAACCCCTTGCCTGTCAGTGTTTTTATTACAGTAACAGTGCATATTTTTAGCACTGATTACTGTAGTAATGTCACTGGTAACCCCAAAGGTGTCACAAAATGTCAGTTAGGGGTCCGGTCTGTTCGTTGCAATGTCGCAGTCCCACTAAAAATCACAGATCGCCGCCATTACTAGTAAAAAAATAAATAAATAAAAATGACATAACTCTTTCCCGTAGTTTGTAGACGCGATAATGTTTGCGCAAACCAATCAAAATACGCTTATTGCATTTTTTTTTTTTTTTTTTTTTTTACCAAGAATATGTAGTAGAATACAAATTGGCCTAAAGGGATGGAAAATTTGATTTTTAAATATTGTTTTTTTTTTTTTTTCATGTCGCTATTTTTTTATTTATAGCGCAAAAAATAAAAATCTCACAGGTGATCAAATACCACCAAAAGAAAGCTCTATTTGTGGGGAAAAAAAGGACACCAATTTTGTTTGGGTACAGCGTCACATGACCACGTGATTGTCTGTTAAAGTAACGCAGTGCCGAATCGCAAAAAATGGCCTGGTCATTAAGAGGGTAAAACCTTCCGGTCCAGAAGTGGTTAAAGTGGAACTTCACTTTTCCAATCAACATTGATTATTTTTAATCCTCATACTACTAGCATTAGTAACTAGATAGGAAACCATTTCATCTTTACTTGTTTTAAACTTTTTTTTTTACTTTTCATTAGTTACTTCTTGGTTCCATGCCTAGGCAAATGATGTCATACATCCCAGGAGTCTTCAGGAGGGGAGGAGGGGTTTTCACAGCTCAGCACACTCTCCTGCATGCATACTTCAGCTAAGGGCAAGAAGTGAATGCTACATGAATCATTTGCCCTCACTCAAGATGGCCACGGCCAGATATGTTAGGTGGTGTTTTTTCAAAGTGATTTCTCACCAAAAGAAAGCATATAGACATGGATGGATGGGGGAATTTGCTTTGAATATTAAAAATGAATTAAATAGTGTTTTTGGTTTGTGGTGCTCAGATGCAGTGAAGATCCGCTTTAAAATAACAAACACGTCATACTTAACCTGCTCCATGGAATGGCTTTGCACAGAGCAGCTCTGATAATCCTCTTCTTGGGTCCCCCACTGGCACCCCCCCCCCCCCCCATATTAAGTTTCTCCATGGCAAGCTGTTTGCTATGAGGGCAAATGCATGTGCTTGCTCTGGAGCCCCGCTCTTTGTGTCAATGACACGCAGAGCTGGGCTCAGCTCCGCCTCCCCACTCCCTCCTCACTGGCTGTGATTGAGAGCGGGCAATGGCTCCAGCTGCTGTGCCTGAGCCAATGAGGAAGGAGAGAGCCTCAGCTCTCCTGCACAGTGCTGAATCAAGATAGGGCTCAGGTAAGTATTTAAGGAGGGGGGGCTGCATGCAGAAGGTTTTTTTTTTTACCTTAAAGGGGTTGTAAAGCCTTAAAGTGAATGTAAAGTTTTGTTTTTTCTTCATTATACTTACCTGCTCTGTGTAGTTGGTTTTGCAGAGAGCAGCCCTGATTCTCCTCTTCTCGGGGTCCCTCTTTGGCACTCCTGGCCCCTTCCTCCTGTTGAGTGCTCCCACAGCAAGCAGCTTGCTATATGGGCACCCGAGCCGAGCCACAGCTCCCTGCGTCCATTCAGACACGGAGCCATGGCTCGGCTCCACCCCCTCTCTCTCCTTATTGGTTTAATGAATTTTATTGACAGCAGTGGAAGCCAATGGCGCCCCCATCTCAGCCAGTGAGGAGGGAGTGTCTGGGACAGCCGAGACACTCCTGCAACATCGCTGGATCGAGATGGGCTCAGGTAAGTATTAGGGGGGCTGCTGCACATTGGATTGGGCTCAGGTAAGAAAAAGGGGGGGGGGTCTGAGGGTCTGAGGGGGAGCTGTAGCACAGAAGGTTTTTCACCTTAATGCATAGAATGCATTAAGATAAAAAACCTTCAGAGAATCCAATCCAGCAATGAGTACGACAGCCGTTGTCACTCTCCTCATTGGACAGGTTGATAGAAGCAGGAGCCATTGGCTCCCACTGCTGTCAATAAAAAGCTGTGGGAGCAGAGGGCGGGGCCAAGTCCCGCTATCTGTGTCAATGGACACAGCAGCGGGATTCAGGAGCAAGCCCGCATAGGTGTCCCCAGGGAAAGCGACTTTCCTTGGGGGCACCCGATGAAGAGGAGAGGCCTGGAGCACCAGTGGGGGACCCCAGGAGAAGATCCATTGCACAGAGCAGGTAAGTATAGGCATGTTTTGTTATTTAAAAAAAAAATAGAAGGTTTAGTATCACTTTAACTACTTTCGGACCGCCCACCGTGTATTTATGTCGCTACTTTGATGTTAAATACCAGAATTTTGGCAGCAGATAGCTGCCATAACCCCGGTATTTTCTTACACGGCCGACGATCCTCTTTCACATAAAAGTGGTCCGAGTGGCGGGATCACTTTTATGGGTGGAGGGAGAGGTCGTATTCCCCGCTTACCGGAGCCGTCAGTAGCGGGGGAAACGATCCGATCCCCTGCATTGCTGAGCAGGAAGTCGAGTGAGGGCAAGATGGCCCCCACTCAACTCTATGCCCTTGGAGGACCAGAGTGACGTCAAACGGCACTTCCGCTCTATGGCCTAAAAGGGACAATTTTTTATTTTTTTTTTCAATAAAAAAAAGGACATTTTTTTTTTAAATTGCTTTTAAGGGTAAATTTGAAATCTGGAGTCTTTTTGACCCCAGATCTCACATTAAAGAGGTCCTGTCATGCCTATTTCTATTACAATGGATGTTTACATTCCTTGTAATAGGAATAAAAGTGATCGAAAAAAATCTTTTTAAAGGCACAAAAAAAAGTTCAATAAATAAGAAAAAAAAAATAATTAAAGCGCCCCGTCCCTCCAAGCTCACACGCAGAAGCGAAGGCATACGCAAGTCGTGTCCAAATATGTAAACGGTGTTCAAACCACACATGTGAGGTATCGCCGCGATCGTTAGAGTGAGAGCAATAATAACAGCCCTAGACCTCCTCTGTAACTCTAAACTGGTGACCTGTAGACATTTTTTAAAGTGTCGCCTATGGGGATTCTTAAGTACCAATGTTTGTTGCCATTCCACGAGCATGCGCAATTTTGAAGCATTACATGTTGGGTATCCATTTATTCGGCGTAACATTATCTTTCACATTATAGAAAAAGGTTTGGCTACCTTTACTGTTTTCTTATTTTTTAATTAAAAAAAAAAAAGTGTATTTTTTCCCAAAAAAGTTGTGTTTGTAAGACTGCTGCACAAATACGGTGACATAAAGTATTGCAACGATCTCAATTTTATTCTCTAGGGTCTCTGCTAAAAACAAAAAATTATATAAATATATATATATATATTTATAATGTTTGGGGGTACTAAGTAATTTTCTAGCAAAAAAATACTGTTTTTAACTTGTAATTTTATTCTCTAGGGTCTCTGCTTAAAAAAAAAAACATTTATATATATATATATATATATATATATATATATATATATATATATATATATATATATATATATACACAGGGCTTTTTTTCTCAAAGAATAGGTGCAGGAACTCTCCCTTTCTGAGCCGCCTTTTTTTCTCCACCCCCTAACCACCTCAGAGGAATGTTCATTGGTTCCACCCCTTGCCCATCTCCCAAGTACCGCCCTTTATGGAGAATACAGAACCAAGTATAACTTTTTTTGTGGCAAGTAATTTGTTAATAAGAACAAGAAAAGCAGTAAAATAGATCCCCTGCAGACAGCAACAAGAATAGACAAAAAAAAAATGGATCACCCGCAACAAAAAATCCCCCAGAACAACAATAGACCCCCAGCAACTATTGACCCCCGGCAGCAACAATAAATCTCCCCACAGCCAGCATCAACAGACCCCTCTCTCAACAGTAGAACTCTCCCAGCATCAATTGACCCCCCCCCCCCAGCAACATAAGACCCACCCCACCAACAATAGATCCTCCACCAATATCAATAGACTTCCAAAGCAACAATAGACCCCCCCCCCCATGCAAAAATGGACCTCCTCCAGCTAAAATAGACCACCCAGCAGCAAGCACCAGTAGACCCTTCAGCACACCCCAGCACCTCTTGCATACATTCAGTACTGGAGGTGCCGGAACTGCGTTCCCTCGCGTTCCTGCTGAAAAAAAGCCCTGTGTATATATATATATATATATATATATATATATATATGTATATATAATTGGGGGTACTAAGTAATTTTCTACCAAAAAATACTGTGTTTAACTTGTAATTCTATTCCCTAGGGTCTCTGCTAAAAAAAATAAATAAAATAAAAAAATATATTTATATATTTATATATATATGCATGTATATAATTGGGGGTACTAGGTGATTTTCTACCAAAAAAGAATGTTTTTAACTTGTAATTTTATTCTCTAGTCTCTAGGGTCTCTGATAAAAAAAAAAAAAAATCATATTTATATATATATGTATATATAATTGGGGTTACTAAGTAATTTTCTACCCAAAAATACTGTTTTTAACTTGTAATTTTATTCTCTAGGGTCTCTGCTAAAAAAAAAAAAAAAAAAAAAAAAAAAAAAAAAAGATTTATATATATATATATATATATACGTATATATAATTGGGGGGACTAAATCATTTTCTACCAAAAAATACTGTTTTTAACTTGTAAACAACAAATGTCAGAAATAGGCCCGGTCCTTAAGTGGTTAATGCTGAGAATGCAGTAAGGTTAAAAAACAAAAAAAAAAACAACCTTTGTCCTTGTCATATCGCTTTTTTTTTTTTTTTTGGGGCTCATACGATTGATTCGCTTCCAGTGTTTAAGTTTGGTGACAGATGTCTTGGCCAGCAGCAGGTGTTTGTCATTCGCTGGCCTGTATTTACATCCACAAAATATATTCGCCTGAATGAAGTTGAATAGGAAAATGTCCTCTCGTGAATAAAACAAAAATAACATAATTGCTATAATTTGTGCTCTCCGCCGCAGAATATCCACTCGGGAACACAAAACAATCGGTGTATATAACACAAATAGACGCGGGGAGGGTAAACACTGGACCTGGATATGGACGGCTTTGTTTCACGGTAACAAAAAAAAAACAATATCCTGCTTCAGATCTCCCCAGATACTTCCTGCAGAGATATTACATTTGTGGAATCACGTGTAATCTTTAAATCCTTTCCATACAGCTGTACAGATCCTTGTCTCAGGAGCTGGTAGAGTGAAGAAGTCACTGTAGCAATGAAATGAAATGACACTAGTCGGGTCAGAGGTGTGGGAGCTGCTATTGTTATCTTGGCTGCGATGGTGCATCCTACAGTGATGTCATTCTTATCCTTGTTTCAATAGTTAGGGGTCTAGTAAGAAAACAAAACTGCTGTTCGAATGTTTTTGCATTCACACAGAAGTCCCTAATAATGCCCATAGTAGCAGCCATCAGCTTGTGTGGGTTTTGTTCAGCCGACTTCCCGTTTGAAAGCGATGCAGCAGCTCCATAGCTGCCAATCACTCTCACACAGCCGGCAGCACGGTGCCTTCCACCCCCCCCCCCTGTGGTTCCAGGCACTCTCCCTCTTACCGGAGCCTGGAAACACAACCGCTGGCTAGGAAAGAGAGATCACTGTGAGACCAAGCCTCAATCTCACATGCAAACAATAAACCTGGAAGTGATGTCACTTCCGGGTTCAGATGCACCATTTCCGACCAGTACAGCCAGGGGACACATCTAACCAAGCCGATCTGTGCTTGGTTAGATGGTGTGAAGGGCAGGGGAGACATTGAGGTCTATTAGACCCCCTCATGTCTCCTTAAAGAGTACCTGTCACCTGCCCAATGCTATCACATAGGGGTTTATTAACCCATTGTGATAGCAATCAAGTAAAAACAGAAAAAAGTTTAAAAAAAATAAAATATATTAAATTAAAAAAAAAAAAATTGCAGAAGCCCCTGTTGCTCCACACACCTCTACAATCGCAAGCCCGGGGTGTGCATGCTGGGCTCTCCTGCTTTTACCGGAGCCCAGGAACACAACCGCTGGCTAGGGAAGAGAGATTGACTGAGGCAAATCCATGCCTCAATCTTGCATGCAAACAATGAAACTGGAAGTGATGTCACTTCCGGGTTCAGATGCACCATTTCCTGGCCAGTACAGCCAGGTGACACATCAAACCAAGCCGATCTGTGCTTGGTTAGAGGGTGTGAAGGGCAGGGGAGACATTGGGGTCTATTAGACCCCCTAATGTCTCCTTAAAGAGTACCTATCACTTGCCCAATGCTATCACATAGGGGTTTATTATGTTATTGATAGCAATCAAGTAAAAATAAATAAAAAAAATAAAAGAAAAAAATTTAAAAAGAAAATTATAATAAAATATATTAAAATAAAAAAAAACTGCCAAAACCCCCATTACCCCGCACACCTGTGCAAATGCAAGCCCAGGGTGTGCATACGTTTGTAAACCACGGTCACAGTAAATAACACGCCATTCTTGCCTAGGCGAGAAATGAGGAAACAGAAATATATGTAAAAAAAAATAAAAATACCACTGTTGTCCAATTGTGACAGCGAAAGGTGGTACGAGGCAGGGCAACATCACATTTTTTTAAAGTGGAATTCCAGTTTAAACCCAACTAGCCTAAAAACTGTCCACTCCCCCCTCCTGACACTTGTGCTGACTAACTGGTGCAAAAAAAGATGCATATACTTGCCTATTTTCAGGCTGCCATGTGTCAGCTGTAGAGGGGAGGTGAAGCGCTGACAAGGTTTGGGTCATAGGAGCCTATGGGTGACATCACAGCTCTCAGATTTCTCAGCCGTTGTTGAGCGCTCTCTCCTCTCTCCTGCAGCCGCCACTGGCTGACATGCGATCACGGGACCAGACCAGTGCGGGCTAAAAGTAGGTAAATATATACATCTTTTTATACACAGGTTATTCGGGCACAGGTGTAAGAAAAGTGGGGGGAGGGGACATTTTTAAGACATGTTCGGGTTTAAAGCAGGAGTGGGTTATGCCATATTGTACTAGTATGCACAGCACAGTACAATATGGCAGATTTACTAGTCATATGGTGTCCTCCAGCGCAGCACTGGGACCGATCCGGCGGGCCCCTGGTGCTTCCATCTTTCCTCCGGCTTTTTTTCCGGGTCCTGTGCCTTCGGCCACTTGATAGGCCAGGCTGCAGTGACGCCATTCCCGCACATCACAGCCAATCCGGAGCACTGCGCATTCGGATTGGCTCCGCGGCGTAGGAAGGAGGAGGGGACCAAACTTCCGAGGGACTCCCGGAAGTGGGGAAGGGTATCGCGGGTGGCTGGTGGACATCGCATTCGCTGGACCCGCTGATTGGCTCCCCCTCTGGCCAATCGGCATGTGTGCGCATGAAGCGACGTATAGGTACGTCGTTTCGCGTAGTAGAGCCGATCTGCTGCAGTAAACCTATGGCGGCTGGTCGAAAAGTGGTTAAAAAGCTTTTAGGGATCAGCAGCTGCAGCCGCTGATCAGTAAATTCCAACAGCTGCAAGTTTTGCTGTCAAACTACAATGTCCGTAGTGGGGTAGATTCCTCCATCTTCCTCATTTGAGTAGATCGCCTGGCTGTGGCCAGCTTTACAGCACAACTAAGTTACCGAGTTAGGCCCCTTTCACACTTGCGCGACTTGTCCTGCGATTTTGGACTGCAAAGTCGCATGACAAGTCATACTCCACGATTCCACATTCATATTTGTACGACTTCAAGTTGCAACGACTTCAAAAGTAGTCCCTGCATTACTTTGGGCCAATTTTAATAGCTTGCCGACCGCCGCACGACTATTTACTGCGGCAGTCAGCCCCGTACAGGCAAAGCGACGTAGGACTATGTCGCTCGCCCACGAGCCTCTAGGGGGCGAGCGCACACGACCGCGCAATTTTCCGTTAAATTCACGCAGTGCCGAATCGCAAAATAGGCCCAGGTCTTTGAGCAGCCAAATCCTCTGGGGCTTAAGTGGTTAATGCGTTTTGAGGTCCAAAGACCTAGGCATTGCTTCAAATCGCAGTAAAATCGCGCAACTTTTAGGTCGCACGAGTGTGAAAGGGGCCTTATATTTACTTTGGTACAGTTTTTCAGCCCTGCCGTGGAACTTAAAGTACAACTTTAAAGTAAACCAGTTCCAAATCCAGTTACTATGTGATATACAAGCCTCATAAAGTATATAAAATAGCTTCCTTTTCCCCCCAGACTGAGGAAAACCGTCCTTCATTTGTGTCTCACACACTCCCCCCCCAGGCACTGCAGACCCCAGTGGGAGGGGTTTAACAGCAGAGGCAGTACAGCCAATCCAGAGAGATGTGGTCAGGGGTAGGTGTGGCCACAGGGGATGATTGACAAGCAATAGATTTGTGATTCATCATTACAATGCTGACAGCCACTCCCCCTGCATCTTCTCCTCCCACTATAGTGTAAGCAGGTACAGCCTACAGAAGAGTGACAACAACACTGCTCTGAATTCAGGAGCAGTGCTGCATCATTGACACCCCATCACAGGAAGCGGTTTTAGGTCTTCTTCACTGGCAGGGATTTTAGAAAGCTTAACATGCATATGTATTTATTAAATGCTTCTATAGAGGACAGAGTCGCGCTAGCAATTACAAATGAACACAGTAAGTAATTAACAACTTAAACATAAAAGGTACAAGTGTGAAGTCCAAAGAGATGTCATATAGGGGAAAGTTCTCCAGGGGCTGACTGGCAACTTTCGGCCCAGGGGGCAAGTATAAACCAGAGGCCCATGGTGCGGCGATTCTGCCCACTCCCCCTTCTCCTGTCCTCCTCCTGACCCCCATTCCAGGCTGAAGCTCTGCTCCAGGTACTCTCTACTCACCGGCTAAATTCGGGTTCCCGAC
Source organism: Pelophylax lessonae (assembly GCF_965119305.1). Classification (NCBI taxonomy): domain Eukaryota; kingdom Metazoa; phylum Chordata; class Amphibia; order Anura; family Ranidae; genus Pelophylax; species Pelophylax lessonae. The sequence goes on along the minus strand of NC_138779.1, from coordinate 22,002,286 downwards.
CTGGCCAGCAGGGGGCGGTTGGGGGGAGCTGGGACAGCATGGTTGGGGCTGAGGGAGTGTCTCCAGTGGGGCATGGAACCGGCTTCTGCTCAAACACAGTTTACACCATCCATGTTGGGGGTGGGGAGGGCTGCGCTCTGTCCTTGTCTTCAACCGGCACTCAGTAGGTCAGCGGCAGTGATTTATAACTTCTCTTCACCAGAAAACTTTAGGCATGTCTGTGGCAGCCATTTTACAGGGCATCAGAGTGGCCCAGGGGGCAATTGCCCCCCTGTCCCCCGGCCCAGTCCTCCCCTGGAGTTCTCAATGGGTGAAAAAGGAGGAAATCAGAAATTGAGCCAGAGGCGTAACTAGAACCTTTAGGGCCCCGGTGCAAGAAACCATGAAGAGCCCTCCACCCCTTCCCTTCAAGCTTGCGGCTCTTCCAAATGATCCTGGGGCCCTTTACTCTCCTTGTGGGGCCCTTTTACAAGTTCTGCAGTGGGCCCACTTCCTGCCATCTTGGGTCCTCCCCATGGTGGTGGAATGCCAGGGCCCGGTCGCAAGTGTGACCTTTGTGATCCTGCTAGTTCATCCATTGGTGTCAGTAGTTTTTATTTTTTGGTATTTTAATTGTATTGTTTTTTATCATTTTATTTTTTTTTTTAACAATGTCACTGACTATGACTGTCCATTCAGAAAAGGAAGGAGCTGGTAAATTACATATTTACCGACCCCTTCCTGGTTCTCTGTTGTGACATCCTATTCTATCCTATCCTATCAAGGTGTACAGGGAGCCCCCTGGCGCATGGGGCCCGGTTGCAATTGCAACCCCTGTAGTTACGCCCCTGGGTTGAGCTCAGAGCCACACGAGATTCCCCATCAGAATATCATGCAGCTTGCATCTATCCCTGTGTGTAGCTGACCACAAAAGACACTGCCGCCTTAGATGGAAAAAAATGCCTGCTTACCAGCAGTAACGGACCTCTTTTTTTTTTACAAAAGGCCAGTAATGCTTTCCGAAGAATACCCTGCCAGGGCCTTTAGAAGGTGTTCCTGCAATATTTCATTGGGCCACAGGAGGAGCCATCCGACTGGAGTGTCCATGTTATCTGGCTTAAAAACAAAACGTGCTCTACATAGTGCAAAATCCAATAACATTTTTATTAATATAGTAGATTTGCACTTACAATTCAGTAGAATAAAAAGAATGTTGTAAATCTTGCTGGCCGGCATAAAAACCAACGCCCACACTTCTCATGGTATTCGATGATGTCAGCACATCGTCCGCCCTGCACATTTTGTCACAGACTGACATCGTCCTGGGGCACAGGTACTGAGTACGGATCAGGCAGCGGAGTTGCAGCTTACCATTTTGTAGTTTTTATTTGCATTTATCATTTTAGCGCGGTTTTTCCCCTTAAATGCTGCAGCAAATATGTTTTCTCTATCGTCCGTTGACGGATGCAGTCCTCTGATGCATATCAGTAGGGTAATACCGCCCCCTACAGGAGTAGGACACTAGGCAGAAAGAATTTCTGGCTACGCCTATGGGCAGTCCCTGGGGGTATACCCTCTCTTCTCTTCAGAGGACTGCGTCTGTCAATGAACAATAGAGAAAATTGGATTTTTGACTTACCGACATCCTATGCAGGAAGAGAGAGGGTATACCCGCAGGGACTGCCCATAGGCGTAGCCAGAATTTTTTTCTGCCTAGTGTCCTACTCCTGTAGAGGCGGTATTACCATACTGATATACATCAGAGGACTGCGTCCATCAATGAACCTAAGAGAAAAGGATTTTACCGTAAGTCAAAAATCCAGTTTCAAAGCGGTGGTATCCCCTGGGGAAAAAAAAAACAACCCTGCCGGACAATGGCATAATGTGCTAGTATGCATCGCATACTAGCACATTATGAAATACTTAACTTGGAAGGAAGCCCCGACACGGTCACGGTCGGACACCGCTGAGGGTGCTGTCATGTTCCCTCGGCGAGTCTTCCGGGTTCTGCGGCTCCAGCGTTGTGAGTGGCTGGGGCCGTGATGACGTCACCCCCGCGCATGCGTGCGGGAGTTCACTTTCCGCAGAACCTTCAGAGCGCGTTCGCCGCTGGTGTCAGCGGCTGCATGCTGGGTGAATATCTCCTAAACTGTGCAGGTTTAGGAGATATTAATTTTACCTACAGGTAATCCTTATTATAGGCCGCATTATAGGCTTACCTGTAGGTAAAAGTTAAAAAGTAGAGTATACTACCGCTTTAATGGAAGGCCATGGCTCTACTTTCTTGTACTTGGGGTTACAGGTTCCTGGGTTGTTTAACCATCTGACCTCTGGAAGATTTACCCCTCTTCATGACCAGGTTTTTTTTTGCTTTTTGGCAATGAGTTAATTTAACTGACAGTTGCTCAGTCATGCAATGCAGTACACAAATACAATTATATCACCCCCCCCCCCCCCCACAAACAGAGCTTTCTTTTGTTGTTATTTGATCACCACTGGGTATTTAAGTTTTTGCACTATAAACGAAAAAATTCAGAAAATTTAAAGAACAGAAAAAAATGTGATTCTTTGTCAATTTAGGCCAATATGTATTCTGCTACATATTTTTGGTAAAAAAAATCCAATAAGCGTATATTGATTGGTTTACGCAAAAGTTATAGCGTCTACAAACTATGGGATATATACTGTAATTTTTTATTTTATACTAGTTATAGTGGCGATCGGCGACTTATAGCAGGATTGTGATAGTTCGGCGGGCAGTCTGACACTAACTGACACTTTGCGGGATCCAGTGACACTAATGCAGTGATCAGTGCTAAAAATATACATTGTCACTGTACTAATGACACTGGCTGGGAAGGGTTTAACATCTAGGGTTATCAAAGGGTTAAATGTGTGCCTGACATTTGCTGTGTGTACAGTGAAGTGCTTTTACTAAGGCATGTGCCGGTTTTTATTCCCTGCCTTTGCAGGAAAACAAAAATCGACCCATCCCTGCTGACAGGACTGAGCTCTGTATTGTTTACTTTGACAGAGCTCTGTCCTGTGTTCCTCCTCGCCAATCAGTGGGTGCCGGCGGTCATCCATTAGCCGGCACCTGCTGATCAGCTTGCGCTGTGAGTAGAGATCGACCAATTATCAGCAAAGCCGATATATTGAGGGCTGATCTGCACTTTCCCTGATATATCAGAATCGGCCCTGGAGGTTACCGATATTGCCGATATTTTGGGAAAGCATTGTACCGGAGTGATGCCTGCAGCTAGAGGCATCCCCCCGGTACCGGCGTCCATAGCCGACAGTCGGCTGAGAAGCCGCTCTGCTGTCATTACAAGGAGACTCAACGGGAGACCCGGGCAACTAGCCTGCACGGCGCCGAAGAGAAGACCTGATCAGAGCCGAAGTGCAGCTTTGATAGGGTCTCCATTTAACCGCTTGCCGACCGCCGCACGACTATTTACGTCGGCAGTCAGCCCCTCACAGGCAAAGCGACGTAGGGCTACGTTGCTAGCCTGTGAGGCTCTAGGGAGCGAGCGAGTGAGCTCCCGCGTGGTCACGGATCCCCCCGCGCGTGTGCCCGGCGGACCCGATGTCCACCGGGCACTCACCATCGTCCGTTAGAGCGGGAGAAAGGCAGGCGGCTAATGTAAACAAAGCCGCCTGTCAGGCTCCCCTGTGTAAGAATGGAGATCAGTCGGTTCTACTATGTAGGACCGTTGATCTCTGTTCTTACACATCAAGCCACAGCCAATCACAGTTAGAAACATGCCCCTAGGACACACTTAACCCCTCCCTCTCCAATACAGTTAACTCCTTCACTGCCAGTGTCATTTTTACAGTAACAGTGCATATTTTTAGCACTGATTACTGTAGTAATGTCACTGGTACCCCCAAAAGTGTCAAAAATGTCAGTTAAGGGTCTGATCTGTCCGCCGCAATGTCACAGTCCCGCAAAAAAAATCGCAGATCGCCGCCATTACTCGTTAAAAAAAAAAACAACAAAAATGACAAAAATCTTTCCCTTTGTTAGTAAACGCGATAACTTTTGCGGAAACCAATCAAGATACGCTTTTTGCAATTTTCTTTTTTACCAAACATATGTAGCATAAAACAAATTGGCCGAAAATGTTAAAAAATTTAGATTTTTACACTTTTTTTGGGGAATTTCATATAAAAAAATGTGAAAAATATTGCTATTTTTGCAAAATTGACGCTCTTTTTTTGCTTATAGCGCATGATCAAAAAATCGCACAGGTGATCAAATACCACCAAAAGGAAGCTCTGTTTGTGGGAAAAAAAAGGACGTCAAATTCGTTTAGGTACAGCATCGCACAACCGCGCAATTGTCTGTTAAAGTCACGCAGTGCCGAATCGCAAAATAGGCCCTGGTCAGGAAGGGGGTAAAATCTTCTGGGGCTTAAGTGGTAAAAACCCGGAAGTGATGTCATGACAACACTTCCGGGGTACTCGGTGCCAAATTAAAAAAAATTACAGCATTCAAAACAGCCAAACTTGGCGTTTTGAATGCTTTTGAGTGCAGAGGAGGGATTTGAGTTCTTTTAGACCCCCAGATCTCTCCACAACAGTACCTGTGGAAAAAAAAAAAAAGAAAAAAAAAAATTATTTTTTAAATGTCTGAAAATATTGGCTGATACCGATATCCGATGACCAAAATATCGGTATTGGCATTAAAAAAACAATATCAGTCGATCATTAGTTAACATCCGGGGCGATCATAGGGTTAAATGTGTGCCTGACATTTGCTGTGTGTACAGTGAAGTGCTTTTACTAAGGGATGTGCCGGTTTTTATTCTCTACCTTTGCAGGAAAATAAAAACCGACATATCCCTGCTGACAGGACTGAGCTCTGTATTGTTTACTTTGACAGAGCTCTGTCCTCTGTTCCTCCTCGCCGATCAGTGGGTGCCGGCGGTCATCCATTTGCCGGCACCCGCTGATCAGCTTGTGCTGTGACTAATCACAGCACAGTCAGGGCGTGCGCCCCCCCCCCCCTACACGGAAAAGCAGAATCCCGTATCTCGTGCTCCGTGGGCAAGTGGTTATAATACCTAAGGTTAGCCATGTACATGTGTGAGCAGGCATGCCCATAGAATACTTTTTCAGGTTTTTATTTTTTTAAAGACTCCTTTAATCATATATAAGGAGCTTACATTGTGTGACCTGACATTATTTGATGAACATACAATGTTTACCGGTCGTGGAGGTAGGATTGCATTGAAACAAACCTCTGATGTGTTATCCCCATCAAAGGCCCCGGCCTTTGGCTTTGTTGCATTATGCTGCGCGTCCTTTGTGCTGAAAATGAGCTCCGACAAGTCCTGTCATTTCAAAGTGGGCTTAAAGTACATCAAAGCAAGTTCAGAGGAAGGGAGCGCACTACCAGCTAACTATTTACCAGGTAGATGGAATGAAGCCCTAGAGAATATGCACCCCCCCCCTACCCCCTCCCCAGGCACTGCTTGTGTCCAAAAAACACACAGGGATCCTCAAACTACGGCCCTCCAGCTGTTGCAAAACTACACATCCCATGAGGCATTGTAAAACTCTGAGATTCACAGACATTTATAGGCATGATGGGAATTGTAGTTCCTGAACAACTGGAGGGCCATAGTTTGAAGACCCCTGAAATTTAGAGCCTAGGACAAATCCATTAACCACTTGCTGACTGCCTAACGCCGATCTACGTCGGCGGTCAGCCCCTCACAGGCAAAGTGACGTAGGGCTACGTCACTAGCTTGTGAGGGTCTAGGGAGCGAGCGCGCGCCCCCGGAGGCGCGCTCCCGCTCCCGCGTGGTCACGGACCCCCCCGCGCGTGTGACCGGCGGACCCGATGTCCGCCGGTCACTCGGCGATCGGCGGGGGAGAGGGAGAATGTCAGGCAGCTTGTGTAAACAAGCGACCTGTCATTCTACTTGCTGTTAGGATACTGATCACTCGGATCTAGTATGTAGATCCGTTGATCAGTGTCCATACAGCTCAAGCCCCAGCCAATCACAGTAGAAAGCACGCCCCTAGGGATACACACAGCCCCTCCCTCCCAAATAAAGTTAACCCCTTCACTACCAGTGTATTTTTACAGTAACAGTGCATATATATAGCACTGATTACTGTAGAAATGTCACTGGTAACCCCAAAAGTGTCAAAAATGTCAGTCAAGGGTCCGATCTGTCCCCCCCAATGTCGCAGTCCCGCAAAAAAAATCACAGATCGCTGCCATTACTAGTTAAAAAAAAAAAACAACAAAAATGACAGAAATCTTTCCCTTTGTTAGTAAACGCGATAACTTTTGCGCAAACCAATCAAAATACGCTTTTTGCAATTTTTTTTATCAAACATAGGTAGCATAAAACAAATTGGCCGAAAAAGTAAAAAAATTTTGATTTTTAAATTTTTTTTTTGGGGAATTTCATATAAAAAAAATGTGAAAAATATTGTTATTTTTGCAAAATTGACGCTCTTTTTTTGTTTATAGCGCGTGATCAAAAAATCGCACAGGTGATCAAATACCACCAAAAGAAAGCTCTGTTTGTGGGAAAAAAAGGACGCCAAATTCGTTTAGGTACAGCGTCGCACGACCGCGCAATTGTCCGTTAAAATCACGCAGTGCCGAATCGCAAAATACCCCCTGGTCGGAATGGGGGTAAAATCTTCCGGGGCTTAAGTGGTTAAAAGAAAAACATTTAGGCCTCATGCACACAGAGCGGCCAAACTAGCACCAATCGGATAATAGTACACTTGATGTGAATGGGTAGATCCTTTTCAGCTCCCCAGCTTATTAGGACTTCATTCCTCCAATAGGTGATACAATCAAAAGGTCCCACAACACCTTCATTAGAGCCCATTCACACTGCCGCGACTTGTGAGGCGACTTGTGTGCCCTCAAGTCGCCCCAAGTCGCTTGACATAACAAAAGCAATGTTAATCAATCAGTGCCGTCTTAATTGGCACTACTGAAGTCGCTCCGACTTCAGAAAAGGATCCTGTACTACTTTGAGGCGACCTGTGATCCGACTTGTCCCATATACTTCAATGGGAGTCACCTCCTTATCTTAATTGAAGCGACTTGTTATCAGACTTTCCATAAAAATGGTCCCGAACAAGAAAAAAAGAGCATTTTTCTTATAATTTTTAGTAGCACATGAATACGGCTTCTCTACACCTGGCCGTTTTTCTTGCAGGCATTTATCGGGCATTTTTGGAGGCAGGCATGACTTTTTTTGGATTTAGTGCTTGGGGGGTCTAAAAAGTGTCCCTGTGAAGTATTATCTCTGTAGCATGTCCAGAACCCCAAAAAAATATAATTTTTCTTATAATTATTAATACAGCAGTGTGGCGGCTTCTCTACACCTTGCATTTTTTTTTTTTTGCTGGCATTTATCGGGCATTTTTTGGGCGTCTTTGGAGGCAAGCATGACTCCAAAGACGCCCAAAAAATGCCCGATAAATGCCAGCAAAAAAAAAAAAAAACAGGAAAGGGAAATTAGGTCACAACACATTATATTCTGATTGGCCAAATACAAAGTCGTCTATCATATAAGTCGCGTAAAAAAATTCACAAGTCGCGCTGAAGTCGCGCAAAGTCGCGCTAGAAGTCGCGACTTAGAGGTCGTAGCAGTGTGAACCGAGCCTTACGAATAGCATGCAGATTGCTGGGACATGTAAACCCTCCAGACAATGGCTGTACCCGGCTCGGAGCGAGCGCTGTGTATAGGACGACCTTCCCTCCTGCTGCTCTCTCCTTACACTGGCTAGTCTGCATGCTATTCGTCATGACAGTGTTGTGGGACCTTTTGATTGTTTAACCTATTGGAGGAATGAAGTCCTAATAAGCTGGGGGGGGCTGAAAAGGATCTACCCATTCACATCAAGTGTACTATTATTATCCGATTGGTGCTAGTTTGACCGCTCTGTGAAAGGAGGGTCAAACTTTTTAGTAAGGAGCCCTGAGTGTCATCACAGGGTGGAAATAGGCTTTCCTGCTACATACACTGGTGATTGGCTGACCGCAACTGGTTTCTTCCTTTCCTCCATGCTGTATAAAGACTTTTTGGACTTCATTATTTGATATTTCTATTTTATATGAATGCATGTTTTGGCGCAGCTCCCAACTTGTTTATTACCATATATATATCATAGTTTGCAAACTCTAAAATTTTCCTACAGACTAAATAATATGCACTGATTTTGGTTATTTTCACCAAAGAAATGTAGCAGAATACAGTTTGACTTAATTTGATTTTATCTGTATACATATTTAGGGATGGGGGCCTCCCACTGTGGATGCTTCGGGGTAACAACGTTTTTTCTACATTTAGACCCCATTCAGACTAGCGCGACTTGTCAGCCTGACAAGTCGCGCTCGGTCGCTCGCCATTGATTAGCACAGGACCCGTTCTAATAGGAGCGGCACAAGTCGCTCCGACTTAGAAAAAGGGTCCTGTACTACTTCGTGGCGACCTCGGAGCGACTTGCATTGACATCCATTATGTGAAGTCCCTGCCGAAGTCGCAGTGATCACCACCGCTCCTCCCCTGGCCCGACTCCCGCTGTGACTGAATACAGCAGGAGCGAGGCTCCGGCGGCGCGCGCGCGCCGCCCACAAGGGGAGGAGTCCAGCGACGTAGGTCTACGTCGCTGGAGGATTACGAACCACTTTGCCGCAGTACGGTCAACGTGACAGGTCGGCAAGTGGTTAAAGTTAAGTGGTTAAACCCCCCCTTTGTGATTTTTACCTACAGGTAAGCTTATAATAAAGGTTGGTAAAATGAATATCTCCTAAATGTGCACGGTTTAGGACAGCGGTCGCCAACCACTGATGGTCCATGAGGAAATTTTGGTGGTCCTCAGGGGTTCTGCTGCAAATCAACAATGTATACCGCCCAATGTTGTTTCCAGCTTTGTTCTCAATGTTGTCAGTCAAAGCTGCTACCATGCCCGGGGCCTCATTTTACCTAAATCCGTCTCGGCATATATGGGGAAAGTACATGGACCATTCCTCCTGGAGGGAGAAGCAACAGTTCATCAGCATCTTCATTGTGATAAACCAAAATATTTTAATGTTCTCATGAAGGACAAAACTGCGTCTAAGAAATGTTTCAGATTAAGTTTAATGAAAGTTTCACTCTGTTCATTTTCTGAAGTCGAATGCAAAGCAGAATTCACACGTTGGCTCTCCTATGTGTGAACAGACACCGTGCCTCTATGATAATGCATTGTGAAGGAGTGTGAGGAGTTTTATGTCACCTCTGTTTTCTGTGCCTGGCTTCTGCAATCCTTTCTTTAGGAGTTCAGTAATTGCATTTTGTAATCAGGATGTATTCCATATCAGGGGGTTGGCATAAATGGTTTTGTCCCCCCCCCAAGGTGAGGATTGAAGCATTGAGAGATGCATCTAGGAGGCCACGTAAGTGAAGGTGGATTTATCTTTTAGGCCCCTTAGGCTAACCATACACGCTTGGGTTTCTCTTTTCAGGCCTGCAGGTAGAACAAGAGAAATCGATCGATTTTCTCATCCATATTACTGTGGGCTCCATGCTGGCTGTTGTATTTCAGGCAGGTCAGCCATCAGAAATTTTGGGGCCCCTGACACAGCTTTTAGGCCTGGGCCCCTCCGGGCCTGACCACCAATATTCAGCAGGGCCCGCCCACTGAATCCGCCCACTGGCCATCCCACCGAGTCCTTCAGTGCACCCACTTCTATTTTAACACTCTTATAAATTAATAAATGAAAATGAATCCAACCCATCAAAGAGACATCCCCATATATTCAGCAAAGAGACATCCCCTTATATTCAGCAAAGAGACATCCCCTTATATTCACCAAAGAGACACCCCAATCCAGTAAAAAAAAGGCCTCATTTATTCAGCAAAGAGACATCCCAATCCAGTAAAGAGACGGCCTCATGTATTTAGCAAAGAGACATCCTAATTCAACAAAGATACATCCCCATATATTCAGCAAAGAGATATACCAATCCAGTAAAGAAACAGCCTCATATATTCAGCTAAGAGACATCCCCATATATTCAGCAAAGAGACATCCTAATTCAACAAAGAGACAGCCTCATATATTCAGGAAAGAGACATCCCAATCCAGTAAAGAGACAGCCTCATATATTCAACAAAGAGACATCCTAATCCAACAAAGAGATGGCCTCATATATTCATCAAAGAGACATCCCAATCCAGTAAAGAGACGGCCTCATATATTCATCAAAGAGACATCCCAATCCAGTAAAGAGACGGCCTCATATTTTCAGCAAAGAGACATCCCAATCCAGTAAAGAGACAGCCTTATATTTTCAGCAAAGAGACATCCCAATCCAGTAAAGAGACTGCCTCATACAATATCTTCAGCAAAGAGATATCCCAATCCAACAAAGAGACAGCCTCATATTTTCAGCAAAGAGATATCCCTTCATCTGCATCGGCTTACTCTGCAGCCACCATGCTTTAGCAATTGCTAGTTACTACAGCAGCAACAACTCGGTCTCGTTGGTTGGGGCCTGGGTGGCTCGGCCCGTTGGAACGCCTTGGTCCCCTACATGTGTATGGGCTGTCCCCCCTTTTGGCTGCCCTGATTTCAGGCAGCCCCTGCCAAAAAGTGACTGCATCTGCATGTTTTTTCCACCAGGCTTCTACAATTTTAGATTTCTGTGGTGCTGAGGGCTCCCCGCGGTTAGAATTTTGGCTACAATTCGAGCCATGTATGGCCAGCTGATCTTTGACTCGCAACCTAACACATGGCACAACACTTTTAGGCTGGTCATGCATGGACCGAAATTCAGCTGGTGCAGCAGGGACCGGCTGAGATTTCTATCCATCTATGGGCAGGCTGATTGTACCCAGGTCGATCCATCCATACAGGGTACAACCAGCCTGTCTGATTTTTTACATGCAATTATCGCCAGTGGCTATAGCAGCTAGCAGTGATCATTGTGTTCTTTTGGCAGGGATGGCTCCCTGTGACCCCCCCTCCCGCCGGCAGATCCCAATAGCCCTGTAGGAGGCACACTGGCTATGTTGATGGGGGAATCAAGTAATGTTTTTTTTTAAATCGTCTATGGGCTGCTTTACCCACCTGATACACGACTCATGTAAAGTAACCTACTGGCAACTGACATGTTGTAGAATACATTATAACATTTTCTTTTTGATTTTTTTTCCCTCTCTCCAGGCTTCAGTGAGAATTGTCCATTGTTGGACGTCGCTCCGATCTTCACATAGACTTGCAGATTTGCTCTTGCTCTTCGGCCAAAAAGTAGAAGGAGCAGAAAGCGACATGGCTGGCCATGTGTCTCCTACGGTAAGCTGCAAATCTTGGTTTAATAAGCTGGATGAAAGTTAAAGTGCATGCCTGGGCAATGTGATCTCATATGCTAGAGCAATGGTTTCTAAACTGTGTCCCGCGGGCCAGACGCAGCCCTTTGCTTGTCTTTATCTGGCCCTTGGGGCACCATTCCTCCCATTGATATGAGGCACTACTCCTACTGACACCAACAGTGGGGCATAATTATTCCCACTCCCACTATTCAATGGTGGGGCACTATTCCCTCCACTGACACCAATAATGGAGCGTGATTTCTTCTAAATGATGCCAATGATGGGACACTATTCCCCCACTGACACCAGCAATGGAGCATAATTTCTACCAAATGACACTGATGGGGCACTATTCTTCCAAAAGACACCAATGGTGGGGCACTATTCCTCTCACTGATACCAATGATGGGGCACTATTCCTCTCACTGATACCAATGATGGGGCACTATTCCCCCCCACTGATACCAATGATGGGGCACTATTCTTCCCCCTGACACCAATGATGGGGCACTATTCTTCCCCCTGACACCAATGATGGGGCACTATTCCTCCCACTGATAACAGTGATGGAGCACTATTCTTCCCCCTGACACCAATGATGGGGTACTGTTCCTCCCACTGATACCAATGATGGGGCACTATTCTTCCCCCTGACACCAATGATGGGGCACTATTCTTCCCCCTGACACCAATGATGGGGCACTGTTCCTCCCACTGATAACAGTGATAAGGCACTATTCCTCCCACTGATGCCAATGATGGGGCACTATTCCTCCCACTGACACCAATGATGGGGCACTATTCCTCCCACTGATACCAGTGATGGGGCACTGTTCCTTCCACAAATACAAATGATGGGGCACTATTCCTCCCACTGATACCAATGATGGGGCACTATTCTTCCCCCTGACACCAATGATGGGGCACTGTTCCTCCCACTGATACCAGTGATGGGGCACTGTTCCTTCCACAAATACAAATGATGGGGCACTATTCCTCTCACTGACACCAATGATGGGGCACTATTCTTCCCCCTGACACCAATGATGGGGCACTATTCCTCCCACTGATACCAATGATGGGGCACTATTCCTCCCACTGATACCAGTGATGGGGCACTATTCCTCCCACTGATAACAGTGATGGAGCACTATTCTTCCCCCTGACACCAATGATGGGGTACTGTTCCTCCCACTGATACCAATGATGGGGCACTATTCTTCCCCCTGACACCAATGATGGGGCACTATTCTTCCCCCTGACACCAATGATGGGGCACTGTTCCTCCCACTGATAACAGTGATAAGGCACTATTCCTCCCACTGATGCCAATGATGGGGCACTATTCCTCCCACTGACACCAATGATGGGGCACTATTCCTCCCACTGATACCAGTGATGGGGCACTGTTCCTTCCACAAATACCAATGATGGGGCACTATTCCTTCCACTGACACCAATGATGGGGCACTATTCCTCTCACTGATATTAATGATGGGGCACTAGGGATTGGTGTGTAGGGGCTGAGCACAAACTGCCCAGCTGTCCAATTGGAATTCTTGGTGTAAAGTCCGATCCTGGCATACCAGCTGCATAGAGAAGGATTCGAGAAGAATGAATGTACAATCACCATGTAGCATGTGAAAAAAATATAAAAAAAGCCAGCGCTACACCCTTAAAGCAATAGTAAACTATCACTTTGTAAAACAACCCATTCAGTTTAAAAAAGAAATGAAAGGCAAAACATTTGCGTAAAAAAAATAAAAATAAAATAGCACTATAAATACCTTTTTTCCCCTTTTTTTTTTTTTTAATAAGTGATCACATTCCCTCTGTTCTCAGCTGCATAAGAGCTGGGGGGGGGGGGGGAGAAGCAGCAGCACACTGAGCACTGAGCTTCCCAGTGAATGGCTGTACAACAGGGGTGGGTCAGGATACGTCTGATCATTGGAGGAGAGTACACTGAGTTCCCAACATAGCTAGAGAACTGATCATGCTGTGTTCTCCTGCCTAATGTGGTCAGTTTTAAATAGGAAAGCAGAGGTACACCAGGCATATGTCAGGAATATGAATTGTTGGGGTAACAAACGCTTTAAATGAAAGTGAGCTGCTTGCAATAAAGGCTATATACAAAAAACCCTTATAATGAACAGTAAAATAAATTGCAGCGTTAAAAGTCAAACTCCTTTGAGTACATAATGTTACAATATTAAAATGAACAACAGTCCCACAGGATCAATAAAGTCCGATGTAATGATTGGATCAGTTCTTAGTCACGCAATGGAACCTCTCCATCACAGATGGTATTAAAAACCTCCCTGTGTTTGAATCCGATGAATTGCCAACTCACCAGAAATCAAGGCTGCCTTCATAAAAAGTGCAGCAAAAGCGTCTAAAGCTACAATCTCAGGGATAGCATTCTACATCTCCAGCTCATAGTAGACTGTTTGGTCCATTCATCCCCTTCAATGGCTCGCGCTCATAAATCGTCAGAAAAAAATAAAGGACCATATAGTGGAGTAATATTTGAAAAGCTTGGGGTGTCCAAACTATGGCCCTCCGGCTGTTCTGGAACTACAATTCCCATAAGGCATTGTAAATCTCTGACATTCACAGACATTATTAGGCATGATGGGAATTGTAGTTCCGGAACAGCTGGAGGGCCATAGACATAGCATAAACATCCATGTCATACTGTGCATAACATGTCCATGCCGAGTGGCGGTGCTTGATGAAAGTGTCAGTAGCTATTTTTAGGATTTTTACCCCTTGAAGACCAGCCCTTTTTCTGACACTTGTTGCTTACAAGTTAAAATTTATTTATTTTTTTGATAGAAAATTACTTAAAACCTCCAAATATTATATATATAGTATCTCACAAAAAGTGAGTACACCCCTTACATTTTTGTAAATATTTTATTATATCTTTTCATGTGACAACACTGAAGAAATGACACTTTGCTGCAATGTAAAGTAGTGAGTGTACAGCTTGTATAACAGTGTAAATTTGCTGTCCCCTCAAAATAACTCAACTCACCGCCATTAATGTCTAAACCGCTGGCAACAAAAGTGAGTACACCCCTAAGTGAAAATGTCTATTTTCAGCACAATTAGCCATTTTCCCTCCTCTGTGTCATGTGACTCGTTAGTTTTACAAGGTCTCAGGTGTGAATGGGGAGCAGGTGTGTTAAATTTGGTGTTATCGCTCTCACTCTCACATACTGGTCACTTGAAGTTCAACATGGCACCTCATGGCAAAGAACTCTCTGAGGATCTGAAGATCTGAAAAAAAGAATTGTTGCTCTACATAAAGATGGCCTAGGCTATAAGAAGATTGCCAAGACCCTGAAACTGAGCTGCAGCACGGTGGCCAAGACCATACAGCGGTCTAACACGACAGGTTCCACTCAGAACAGGCCTCGCCATGGTCGACCAAAGAGGTTGAGTGCACGTGCTCAGCGTCATATCCAGAGGTTGTCTTTGGGAAATAGAGGTATGAGTGCTGCCAGCATTGCTGCAGAGGTTGAAGGGGTGGGGGGTCAGCCTGTCAGTGCTCAGACCATACGCCGCACACTGCATCAAATTGGTCTGCATGGCTGTCGCCCCAGAAGGAAGCCTCTTCTAAAGATGATGAACAAGAAAGCCCACAAACAGTTTGCTGAAGACAAGCAGACTAAGGACATGGATTACTGGAACCATCTCTGGTTCAGATGGTGTCAAGCGTGTGTGGTGGTAACCAGGTGAGGAGTACAAGGATCTTTCTTTTTTTTTTGGGATAAAACGCTTTAAGACTTTAAGGCTTCAGTTATCCGGAAGTGATATCATGACATCGCTTCAGATCAAAGTCCAGCTTTGTTTAGGTCTCCGGCCAGCCGTTAGACATGCCCGCTGGTTGCTTGGGCCTCCTGGTGGGATGGGAAAGCCCAGGCGGGGGAACGTTCCCTCCAACTGCTTGTAATAACAGCCGAGTGGCTGATTAGCCACATCGATTGTTATCACAAGAAAGCCGACCGTTGGCTCTAAAAAAACAGTATGTATGTCATCCCGGTGCAACCCCTTGAAGCAGAAATCTGTATATTTGCCGCATATTTATGTTGGCGTGAAGGGGGTTAATGTTTCTAATTGTTACACTAAATGGCGGTTTCCTTTCTGTTGCCTTATGATGGTGTTTGAGTACAAGAGCGAAGCACTGCCCCCCAGTGGATGAGAGACGTAGAGTGAGAACAGAGACGTAACTAGAACCTTCAGGGCCCCAGAGCAAGAAACCATGAAGGACACCCCGGCCGGGGCCCTTTACTCCCATCATAGGACAGTTTATTACCTTCCCTCAGCGGGCCCCCTTCCTGCCGTCTTGGGGTCCCCCAACTGTGGCGGAATGTCAGGGCCCAGTCGCAGGTGCGACCATTGCGAACCCTTCAGTTCTGCCATTGGAGTCAATCGTTTTTTATTTTATAAAAATTTTTTTAAATTTCTTTTTACTATTTTATTTTTTAGTATTTAAAAAAAAAAAAAATTAGGAACCCAGAGGGGGAGCTTTGGTGAGATATCAATGGTCTTAACAGACCTCTAATGTTTCACTTTTGAGCCAGAGAAAGGAAATTGAGGACACCTTAATCTCCATCTCTGCAGCCTCAGCAGCACAGAATGAATGAACAGGAATAGCTCTGTGCAGAGATTCTCATTCATTCATAAACTGTAGATTTATGACCACATGGCTTGTCAGGACTGTGGAAGTCAGCCAGTTGGTCATTGGAAGCTCCGGCTCCAAAATGGACGCTGAAAGGGATTCCTTGGCCTTCAAGTGTCGCGGTAGGATTTGTCTATTTTAGCCATTCATAACCAGGTTTCCATTGAACCCTAGAGTTCCTCCAGGGGTTGCTAGGGGTTCCTTGAGCTGTGACTGACTGACCTCCCATCTGATGGTGCCTGCATAGTTCCAGGACCAACACCACTTAGTAGAGCCAGCGGCATGGCACCAAAGATTGGACCTGAAAATACAGGGTTTTTTGGGGTAAAAAGGATGAGAAAGACCGATTTATACCATGAAAAGTGTTTCTTTATAGAAAAGCAAAATGTAAACAGTTTGTATTGTAGACGCGTGTCACAAAGAAAAGGTGTAACAAGTCTTTCCAGAATTCCTTTTCTATGCTCTGATATTTAATAGTGCAGATCTGTAAGGAGTGGCCTGTTTACATGCGCTCAGATTAAAGCTGTCTATAAACCGGGAACACTTTTTACGATTAAGTTTCCTTTTATACAATGAACAAGCTTTATTTACTCTGCGTGTTGCTATAAACCTGTAAGAAATGAAATATGGTAGTTTGTTGTAGTCAAAAAAATCCTGTTAGGTATAGGGCTCATGCACACTGCAGCTCAAAAAAAAAAAAAAAAAAGCTGCTTTCTCTTTCGTTCATTGACAGACACAGCTCCTGATCTTCATAACCATTGGGTTATACTGCCCCCTACAGGTGTAGAACACTAGGCAGAAAAATAATCTGGCTATGCCTATGGGCAGTCCCAGGGGGTATATTGCCTCTCCCTGCTATAGGTTTTTTTCTGCCTAGTCAGGAGTAAGGACCTAGTTCCTTGCTGGGATCTCTAGTGCTGGCAATGTTTTTTAAATATTTTTTCTCCAGGTTTCTTCCTGTGAGATCTACAATCAACTGCCGGACTGGGCAACGGGCTGCATAATCTAGATCCAGTGGTCACCCCAGTCTGGCCAGCGAGCACGCGCAGACCTCAACTCCGCACTAGGTTGGCCGCGACATAGCGACACTGGACGGGGGCTGACCTGCGAGTTAAACACCTCACAAGGTGGCATAAGACAGGGTCGCAGCATTCCTTCTGGCCGACAGCCCTCCATTTCAATGGCGAGGGATTCTGTCTGGAACAGTGCCTGCCTGGTTCTTGGTTTGGTGAGTAGCTGTCCCCCCTCTCCCCCTAGGGGGGGTTTGGAGTGGACATGGGCCCCTCCACCTATGCTGGGGCTGTGTGGGTAGTCTGATCCATCTCCTGGGGGTGGATGATCTGGGGCCTGAGACGATTGGCTGTGCTGGGGGGGTTTTACCTGGTGGGGGCTCATGCCTGGGCTCCCCCTCCTTCCTGAGTCTGTCCTTGAGGCATAGGGATCTCTCTTTGGTCCCTGGGTAAGCTCGTGGTGCTGTGCAGGGCCGCCAATTTGCTGTAGCCTGTGTATTCCTATGCACGACGGCCATGTTTGTGTAGTTTTGCGGTTGTTTGCCATTGAAAATAGTGGCAGGCATCGGCAATTTTGGCTGTGGGAGCCTCTCCTCATCCCCAGGTGCTTACTCCTGGATCTTTTAATTTCCTGATCGCCGCACGTGGAGTGCAGATTATTCTGGTGGCTGCAGGTGCCTGTTTCTGCTGGGTGGTAAGTCTGGTGGGTTCTCTCCCTCTCTGCTGAGGATCGCTTAATGCTTGTGCCTGGCGACCGGGTGGTGCTGCCAGTGCGGTAGGGGTTGTCCCTTTGCAGTATTTTACTCACGGAGTCTCCCCACCTGACCCCTCTCTGAGGCTGTGGGATCCTCCCGGTCCCAACCATCCATCGATGCACTGACGGCGGTCCTGGAGTCCTTTGTGTCCTGGGTGGAGGTGGTTTTCGGGTGACGGGCTAGCAAAAAATGCCCCCTGCCTCATCTGTCTCATCAAATCCTGAATCTGATTCGGCTGCCGCGTACGTGGGTCACCCTTCTGGATCTGCGACCACGCGCCCGGAATCCTCAGATAGTGAGGATTCCTCCACATCTGCAACCGCGCATGAAAAGGCGCTTGTGCAAGCACTGATTGTATCTGTGCATGAGACCTTTAAGATGGAGGATGCAGCTGCGACTGAGGCTCAGGTTCCCTTTGGAACTCACTGTTTTCTTTTCCCGCCTATTTATGCAGAATTTTTGCTAAAGATTGGGGACTACCAAAGCATCCCCTTGGGGTCCCTAAGTGCTTTACTAGGCATTACCCCTGTGAAGAGTCCCTCATTAGGAAGTGGACTGTTCCACCAGTGGTGGACCCTCTGGTTTCCAGATTGACCAAGGCAACCATGATTCCGGTTGAAGAGTCCTCGGCCTTTAAGGATCTGGCTGACGGGAAGGCGGAGGCTGTGGCCCACAATTTGTACACTCTTTTTTGTTTATAGCGCAAAAAATAAAAACTGCAGAGGTGATCAAATACCACCAAAAGAAAGCTCTATTTGTGGGGAAAAAAGGACGTCAATTGTATTTGGGAACAGCGTCGCACAATCGTGCAATTGTCAGTTAAAGTAAGGCAGTGCCGTATCGCACAAAATGGCCTGGTCATGAAGGGGGGTAAATCTTCCGAATGTCCAGTGGTTAGAGTGGTTGTGAAGGTAAAACGTTTTTTTACCTTCATGCATTCTCTGCATTAAGAAAAAAAAAAATTACAATAGTCGTCACCACACCTCCCCTCCCACTCTCTCTTCACTGGATGTGATTGACCGTAGTTTTCTGTCTCTGTGCCAATGAGGAGGGAGAGAGCCGTGTGAGCTGCTGCTCTCGTGTACATCGCTGGATTGAGATCAGGCTCAGGTAAGTATAAAGGGGGTAGGGGTTGCACTTAGAATGTTTTTTTTTTTTTTTTTTACCTTATTGCAGAGAATACATTAATGTAAAAACACTTTCAGCCTTTAGAACCAGTTTAAAGCGCATGTGTCACTTGAAACAGGTTGTTGTGGGTGGGGGCTTTGTTTTGCTTGCTCTCCATGCATGCTGTGATCATATGCATTTTTTTCTTTAACAAATTTGAATAGCGGTTTCTATAAAACAAGAAGTCTTTTTTTTTTATTATTCTAAAACTTTTATTGTTTTTTGCACTCTAGGTGATATTTAGAGACGTTGCGGTTTATTTTTCGGAAAAGGAGTGGGAGCTGTTGGAAGGATGGCAGAAGGATCTGTACACTGGCGTTATCAAAGAAATTCACGGCATCCTAATCTCACTGGGTATTGTATCTCTGACAGGCTTATAAACTCACCCAGGAAGCGGGAAGTCAACCCAAGCCTCTTAATCAATGATCCGTTTCTAATGTTATTGACTTGTAGTGGCTCATTGCATCGCAAATTTAACTTCATGATAGGGATTCAACCTCTTGTTACCCATCACCTTGCTTGCACCTCTTTGAAATCTGCTGCAAATGAAGCAATTGTTAACTGTCCTGGAAGCCCTAAGGAAAGACAGGGAAGAGGAGTGAGGCTTTCAAATACCGGGGCCGAGAGGGGATGGGGTGGGTGTAAGGGTGTTCACCTGGTAATTTTTATTGTGAAAAGTTGAACTTACACTTCAAGAGCAGGAAAGCAAACAAAAGGTCCCCTTTCTATTATCTTTACATATTTAATTTTTTTTTATTTTTGGCAGGCTTTGTCATTCTAAATCCTAACAACTTCCTTCGGATACAGCCGGAAGAGGAGCCTTGTCAGAAAAGTTACCACGTCAGTGGCAGGAATGGAAACGTGAATGTCGCAGGCTCAGGTGGGCTGTGTAATATTTTTGCTGCACTTTTTAATATCTTTATAAATGATAAATTATAAATGATATCGGGTCTGGGATTAAAAGTACCATTTCAGTCTTTGCAGATGACACCAAGCTATGCAGTGGAATAACATCTTTATAGGATGTCTCCAACTTACAAGCCGGCCTCAATGCACTTTTTCAATGGGCAACTATTTGGCAAATGAGGTTTAATTTTGATAAATGTAAAGTTAACACTTGGGGGCTAAGAAATGCATGCATCATACATACTAGGGGGAGTAGAACTGGGGGAATCCATAGCGGAGAAGGATCTGGGTGTTTTGGTAGATCATAAGCTTAATAATAGCATGCAATGCCAAGCTGCAGTTTCCAAAGTCCTTTCTTGTATTAAGAGAGGCATGGACTCCAGAGAGAGAGATATCATTTTGCCCCTGTACAAATCATTAGTAAGACCTCATCTGGAATATGCAGTTCAGTTTTGGGCACCAGTTCTTAAAAAGGATATCGGGGAACTGGAGAAAGTGTAGAGAAGGGCAACCAAACTGATAAGAGGCATGGAGGAGCTCAGCTATGAGGAAAGATTAGAGGAACTGAATTTATTCTCTGATGAGAAGAGGAGATTAAAGGGGGATATGATCAACATGTATCAATACATAAGGGGTTCGTATAGTGAACTTAGTGTTGAGTTATTCAATTTAAGGTCATCACAGAGGACAAGGGGGCACTCTTTACATCTTGAGGAAAAAAGATGTAATCTCCAAATGCAGAAAGGTTTCTTCAACGTAAGAGCTGTGAAAATGTGGAATAGACTAGATTGCACTAAAAAAGGCCTGGATTCTTTCCTGGGTGTACAAAACATAAGTGGGTACTAATATTTATAGGTAACGTTGATCCTGGGAATATCCGATTGCCTCTCGGGGATTAGGAAGGAAATTTTTTGCCCTGCCGTAGCAAATTGGATCATGCTTTGCTGGGATTTTTCGCCTTCCTCTGGATCAACTGCGGGTATAGGATTGTGCGATTGTATGGTTGGGTTTTCTTTACTGTTTTTTGTTTTTTATTGGTTGAGCCAGGTGGACTTTTTTCAACTTAATTATGTACAAACCCAATTCCAAAAAAGTTGGGACACTGTACAAATTGTGAGTAAAAAAGGAATGGACTAATTTACAAAACTCATAAACTTATATTTTATTCACAATATAATATAGATAACATCAAATGTTGAAAGTGAGACATTTTGAAATTTCATGCCAAATATTGGCTAATTTTGGATTTCATGAGAGCTAGACACTCCAAAAAAGTTGGGACAGGTAGCAATAAGAGGCCGGGAAAGTTAAATGTATATATAAGGAACAGCTGGAGGACCAATTTACAACCTATTAGGTCAACTGGCAACATGATTGGGTATAAAGAGAGCCTCTCAGAGTGGCAGTGTCCCTCAGAAGTCAAGATGGGCAGAGGATCACCAATTCCCCCAATGCTGCGCCGAAAAATAGTGGAGCAATATCAGAAAGGAGTTTCTCAGAGAAAAATTGCAAAGAGTTTGGAGTTATCATCATCTACAGTGCTTAATATCATCCAAAGATTCAGAGAATCTGGAACAATCTCTGTGTGTAAGGGTCAAGGTCGGAAAACCATACTGGATGGCGGTGATCTTCGGGCCCTTAGACGGCACTGCATCACATACAGGAATGTACTGTAATGGAAATCACAACATGGGCTCAGGAATACTTCCAGAAAACATTGTCGGTGAACACAATCCACCGTGCCATTCGCCGTTGCCGGCTAAAACTCTATAGGCCAAAAAAGGAGCCAAATCTAAACATGATCCAGAAGCACAGGCGTTTTCTCCGGGCCAAGGCTCATTTAAAATGGACTGTGGCAAAGAGGAAAACTGTTCTGTGATCAAAATTTGAAGTTATTTTTGGAAAACTGGGACGCCATGTCATCCGGACTAAAGAGGACAAGGACAACCCAAGTTGTTAGCGCTCAGTTCAGAAGCCGGCATCTCTGATGCTATGGGGTTGCATGAGTGCGTGTAGCATGGGCAGCTTACACATCTGGAAAGGCACCATCAATGCTGAAAGGTAAATCCAAGTTCTAGAACAACATATCCTCCCATCCAGACGTCGTCTCTTTCAGGGAAGACCTTGCATTTTCCAACATGACAATGCCAGACCACATACTGCATCAATTACAACATCATGGCTGCGTAGAAGAAGGATCCGGGTACTGAACTGGCCAGCCTGCAGTCCAGATCTTTCACCAATAGAAAACATTTGGCGCATCATAAAGAGGAAGATGCAACAAAGAAGACCTAAGACAGTTGTGCAACTAGAAGCCTGTATTAGACAAGAATGGGACAACATTCCTATTCCTAAACTTCACCAACTTGTCTCCTCAGCCCCCAGACGTTTTCAGACTGTTATAAAAAGAAGAGGGGATGCCACACAGTGGTAAACATGGCCTTGTCCCAACTTTTTTGAGATGTATTGATGCCATGAAATTTTAAATCAACTTATTTTTCCCTTAAATACATTTTCTCAGTTTAAACATTTGATATGTCATCTATGTTGTATTCTGAATAAAATATTGAAATGTGAAACTTCCACATCATTGCATTCTGTTTTTATTCACAGTTTGTACAGTGTCCCAACTTTTTGGGAATGGGGTTTGTAACTGAATGTTTTCATTTATGCCACTCCAGCATGCACCACAGAGCATAAGAGAGAACACTGAACCATTCACATCCATCCGTGCCACAGGTAACCACTTGACCTCCAGAAGATTTACCTCCCTTCATGGTCAGGCCATTTTTTAGCAATACAGCACTTCGTTACTTTAACTGACACTTGCACGGTCTTGCAATGATGTACCCAAAAACACTGGCTAGGCACACAGTTAACTCTTTCGTCACCCTGATGTTTAACCCCTTCCCAGCCACTGTCATAGTGACAGTGTATATTTTTAGCACTAATCACTGTATTAGCATCACTGGTTCCCACAAAGTGTCAGTGTCCGATTGTCTGCCGCAATATCGCAGTCCCGCTATGTTGCTGATCGCCGCCATTACTAGTATAAAAAAAAAAAAAAATGTCATAAATATATCCCATAGTTTATAGACTCAATACCATTCGGGTAAACCAATCAATATACGCTTATTGGGATTTTTTTTTTTTTTTACCAAACACATGTAGCAGAATACATCCTGGCCTAAATTTGTGAAGAAATTTTTTTTTTATTAGATATGTTTTGTAGCAGAAAGAAAAAAAATTTTTTTTTTTTTTTTTAAAGTTGTCCCTCCTTTTTTGTTTATAGCGCAAAAAATAAAAACCACAGAAGTGATCAAATACCACCAAAAGAAAGGCACCCGCCGATTGTAAAGAAAAGACACAGAACTGCGATCTGTCTATGTAAACAAGGCAGATCGCCATTCTGACAGGAGGGAAGGGGTGGAATTTGTGTCCCTGCAAAGCAGGGAATAAATTCCATCTCTTTCCCTAGTTAAAAGCACCTCCCACACAGTACACAAACACTGGCTAGGCACAAAGTTAATCCTTTGATTGCCCCTGATTGTAAATCCCTTACCTCATTAGTTGTGTGATGCTGTACCCAGTTACAGTGCATATTTTTAGCACTGATCCCCAAAAAGTGTCAGTTAGTGTCAGAATATCCGCCACAATATCGAAGTCCCGCTATAAGTCGCTGATCGCCGCCATTACTAGTAAAAAAAATCCCACAGTTTGTAGATGCGATAACTTTTGCCCAAACCAATCAATATACATTTATTGGGACTTTTTTTTTTACCAAAAACATGTAGCAGAATACATATTGGCCTAAATTAATGAAGAAATTAGATTTTTTAAAATTTTTTAAGACCCCGTTCACACTGGGGGCGACCTGTCAGGCGACCTGGTCGCCTGCCATAGAGAAGCTGTGGACCCCTTCTAATAGGAGTGACACAAGTCGCTCCGACTTAGAAAAAGGGTCCGGAGCTTCTTTGGGGCAACCTGCATAGACTTCAATGTTATGAAGTCCGTGCCGGCCGCTCCGAGGTCGCGGTGCGAGCTGCGCGCCACGACCTGTGAGGTCGCCCCGGCAAGTCGGATCGCCCCAGTGTGAACGGGGGTCTTATTGGATGTGTTTTATAGCAGAAAATAACAAATATTGTTTTTTTTTTTTTTCCTAAAAAATAAAACTTTTTAGTTTATAGCACAAAAAATAAAAATTGTAGAGGTTATAAAATACCACCAAAAGAAAGCTCTATTTGTGGGGGGGGGGGAAATGACATAACTTTTATTTGGGTACAGCGTCACACAACCGCGCAATTGTCAGTTAAGGTAGCACAGTGCTGTATAGCAAAAAAGGGCCTGGAGTAAATCTTCTGGAGGGCAAGTGATTAAAGCTATGTCTAAGCGCTAAGACCCCCCCCCCCCCAAAAAAATAATAAAATGTTTGCGCTTGCCTCAGCGTATGTACACACACGAACATAAACACGCCTGTCGGTGTGCCTGCGAGCAAAAACATCACTTGTGCTGCACATGTTACAAATCGCCACACACGCCAGAGTGGGACCAATAATTCCAGGGCCATTGTTCACAGTTATCTCTAAACTGATGACCTGTAGGGGTCTTAAAAGCATTAAAATCACTAGAATACAATTTATTATATACTTATGTATACGATTGTTGTTATAATTCTTTGAGGTATAGTTGACAAATGTATGCTTTGTATACTTTAATAAAATTCTTGTAAATGTATCTAGACTGTAAGCTGCACCCTTGGCACTCTCTTCTTTCTACTAAACGTGCAACTTCTGCTCCTGGAGGAGATTTGGGCCCGTTGGGTTTTTGTAGGAGAGCTGCCTCTTATCAGACTACTACACCAGAGCAGAGCCCAGCCTGCATGCCTTCTAACATCGTCATATGACATTCCTAGTGGATCAGCTCTCATTGTTCCCTTTATTTTGTTAGACCCAGACTGTTCTTTGGTGAACCCCGACATTCTGTTAACAGTCCAGCTCGGTGAGAAGCAGCGTGCCACAGAGACGTATGACCAGAACGGCAGAGAGAACATGTCATTCCCCAGCACAAGTAAGATGCAATATTTTATGTCACACGGTATTTGCCTTGTCTTTCAACCACTTTAGCCCCGGAGGATTTGGCTGCTCAAAGACCAGGGCCTGTTTTGCGATTTGGCACTGCGTGACTTTAATGGACAATTGCGCGGTCGTGCGACGCTGTACCCAAATGAAATTGACGTCTTTTTTTTCCCCACAAACAGAGCTTTCTTTTGGTGGTGTGTGTTGACAGGTCAGTTTGAAGTACACTGGAAGCACACATCCTAGGGAGCATTGCCACCCCAGCACAGAAAATTGAGGAAATAGTAGGGTTACCAAATATTTTTTTTATGTATTTTTTATTATTAGAACATTTTAACCACTTAAGCCCTGGAGGATTTGGCTGCTCAAAGACCAGGGCCTATTTTGTGATTCGGCACTGCGTTACTTTAACTGACAATTGCGCGGTCGTGCAACGCTTTACCCAAATGAAATTGATGTCCTTTTTTTTTCCCACAAACAGAGCTTTCTTTTGGTGGTATTTGATCACCTCTGCGATTTTTACTTTTTGCGCTATAAACATAAAAAGAGCGACAATTTTGAAAAAATAACAATATTTTCCACATTTTTTTATATGAAATTCTCCAAAAAAAAATGTAAAAATCAAACTTTTTTTAACATTTTAGGCCAATTTTTTTTCTGCTACATATTTTTGGTAAAAAAAATCGCAATAAGCGTATTTTGATTGGTTTGCGCAAAAGTTATCGCGTTTACTAACTACGGGAAAGATTTATGTAATTTTTATTGTTTTTTTTTTTAACTAGTAATGGTGGCGATCTGCGATTTTTTTTTTTTTTTTTTTTTGCGGGATTGCAGCAGACAGATCGGACCCTTGACTGACATTTTTTACACTTTTGGGGGTACCAGTGACATTACTAAAGTAATCAGTGCTATACATATGCACTGTTACTGTAAAAATGACACTGGCAGGGAAGGGGTTAACTTTATTAGTGATCAAGGGGTTAAATGTGTCCCTAGGGCTGACTTTCAAGGGGCGCGGCTTGTGATGTAACCACAGAGACATACACTCCTACATAGCAGGATTGTATGATCTCTGCAGTTACACCAGGGAGAATGACAGGCAGCTGTGTTTACATCAGCCGCCTGCCTTTCTCCCTCTCCAGCGGGAGATCGCGAGTGGCCGGCGGACATCGGAGCCGCCGGTCACTCGCGCGGGGATGTCAGGGAACGAGGGGGGGCGGGAGCGAGCCTCCGGCTGCGCGCGCTCGCCCCCTAGAGACTCATGGGGAGTGACGTACCCATACGTCACTTTTCCCAGGACGGAGGGGCTGACCGCCGCAGTACATTGTCGTGCGGCGGTCGGCAAGTGGTTAAAGGAATACACTTTCATGATTAAAAAAAAAAACAGTAAAGTTAGCCCAATTGTTTTGTATAATGTGAAAGATGATGTAACGCTAAGTAAATAGATACCTAACATGTCATGCTTTAAAATTGTGCACACTAATGGAATGGTGACAAACTACGGTACTTAAAAATCTCCATAGGGGACGCTTTAAAAAGTTTAAACAGTTACCAGTTTAGAGTTAGAGAGGAGGTCTTTATGGTAGAACTATTTTTCTCACTCCAACGATTGCGGCAATACCTCACATGTGTGGTTTGAACTAGTGATCGACCGATATCGTTTTTTTATTGCCGATAGCGATATTTAGCAGGATCGTATAGTCTCTGCTATTACACCAGGGAGAATGACAGACGGCTGTGTTTACATCAGCCGCCTGCCTTTCTCCCTCTCCAGCGGGAGATCGCGAGTGACCGGTGGACATCGGAGCCGCCGGTCACTCGCGCGGGTAAGACAGGGAACGAGCGGGGGCGCGCCTCCGACGGCACGCACTCGCCCCCTAGAGGTGGGCGAGCGACGTACCGATACGTCACTTTGCCTGTAGGGGGCTGACTGCATCAGTACATAGTCGTGCGCCGGTCGGAAAGTGGTTAAAAGCATTCAAAACGCCAAGTTTGACTGTTTTGAATGCTGTCATTTTTTTTTATTTGGCGCCGAGTACATTTTACATGGAGACCCGATCAGAGCCGAATGCGGCTTTGATCGGGTCTTCTCTTCGGTGGCCGTGCAGGTTGGTTGCCCGGGTCTCCCGGTGGGACGGCAGACCAGGGCGAGCCGGGGGAGGGGGGGGCGTCCCCTCCCGCTCCTTGTAATGACAGCTGAGCGGCTTCTCAGCCGCATCGGTTGTCATTACAAGACAGCCGACCATCGGCTATGGACGCCGGTACCGGGGTGAGGCCTCTAGCTGCAGGCATCACTCTGGTACAGCACTTTCCTGAAATATCGGCAATATCGGTAACCTCAGGGGCCGATTCCGATATATCGGGGAAAGTGCAGATCGGCCCCCGATATACTGGCTTTGCCGATAATCGGTCGATCCCTAGTTTGAACACCGTTTATATTAGCGGGCGCGACTTAAGTATGCGTTCGCTTCTGCGCGCGAGCACGGAGAGACGGACATTTTTTTTTTTCTTGCTGTCACAAGGAATGTAAACATCCCTTGTTACACTAATAGACAGTGACAGGTACTCTTTATGGAGCAATCTGGGGTCTAAAAGACCCCAAATCCTTCCCTTCCTCATAAAGCATTCATAATGCCAAGTTTGGCTGTTTTGAATACTGTATTTTTTAAAAAAAACTTGCGCCTTTAGGGCTCCAGTACTCGGAAGTGGTGTCATGACATCGCTTCTGGGTTTCTACATCTGAGACCTGATCAGAGCCGAATCCGGCTTTGTTCGAGTCTTCGGCCAGCGGGCGGAATAGCCGACTGGTTGCTCGGGTCTCCCAAGCCTCATCGGCTGTTATCGTCTGAAAGCCGATTGCCGGCTCTAAAGAACGTTACCGGGGTGATGCCTGCAGCTGCATATCATCCCGGTACAACCTCTTCTCCGAGCTGACTTACAGGTACGTCGATTCGCGGGAAGTAGTTAAGGTAGCATAGTGCTACTCTGACCCGATCGTAGCCGAATCCAGCTTTGTTTGGGTCTTCGGCCAGCCGACGGACGTGTCGGCTATTCGCTTGGGCCTCCCGATGAGATGGTAGACCCGGGTGAGTCACGAAAGGCGGCGGGAGGGGCTGCTTGTAATAACAGCCAAGCGACTGATCAGCCACATTGGTTGGCATCAGTGGCGGCTGGTGCTCCATCGGTCCAGGGGGGGCCAAAGGAGAAGGCATCCTATTGGCGGAGGAGGATGGAGGAGACGGCCATCGAGAGGGGAGATGGAGGAGACTAAGGTAGAAGCCGTCGCTGCCTGTCAGTCCGGAGGAACAAGGTAAGTGAACTGGCGCCTGGGGGGGGGCGTCAGACGGACCTGGCCACGGATTTGCCCCCCCCCCCCCCCGTCACTCCAGAGTCCAGTCCACACCATAGTCCACACCATATTTCCCCCCTGGGCGCCAGTTCACTTACCTTGTTCCTCCGAACTGACAGGCGGCGACGGCTTCCCCCTCAGTCTCCTCCATCTCCCCTCTCGGCGGCCGTCTCCTCCGCCAATAGGATGCCTTCTCCTTTGGCCAATTGGGAAACCGGTCTTAGGACCCACTACCTGATTGCCAGGGAGGAGATTCAGTGTGGCGATAGCAAATATTCATTCGCTATTGTCACGCACTGGGTGGGCTCAGTGCGCAGTGCTCTTCCCCCCCGAGCTCACCCTTTTTTGAAGCCTATTAGAACCTCTGGCTCTAATCACGTGCTTCAAAAAAAAAAAACCCTCATTGGAATCCATGCAGCTGGCGCCCTGCATGTAGATTAGGGGGCCGGATGCATGGATAGGGGGGTGACCCCTGCTCCCCTAATGGACGGGCCGCCGCCACTGGTTGGTATTGCAAGAAAGCCGACTGTCAGCTCTAAAAAAACAGTACAACACCCTGGAGCTGAGGCCGCATATTTGCGTCCTGTCGGCGGGAAGGTGTTAATATCCTCTTCTTAAGAGAGAATACATTTTAAAATAAATAGCTGAGCTCCTCCATTCATCTTATCAGTTTGGTTGCCCTTCTCTGTACTTTGCTATTTATGACTGGTGGAAAAGAGGAGGGTAAACCACTACTGAAAGCAGAAAATCCCTGCTGCCCTTCCCCCTGTATTATTATTTTAAAGGGTTAGTTCACCTTTATTACGCTGTCCCATATTGGTATAGGAGTATATTGTGCTAAATCTACCTTCCTGCCAGGGTTGTCTTTCATTTTGAAAATATAAGCCAATAACCACATTAACCACTTGTGGTCGGGAAGATTGTACCCCCTTCATGGCCAGGCCATTTTTTTCTATTCGGCACTGCACTACTTTTTTTTTTTGGATAGAGTGGTGTAATTGTGCTTGAATATTTAGGAAGGGAACACGGTAATTAGGATGGAACCCGGGTGATGGCTGTATGCAGCTATCTCGGGATCCACCCCTTAATCAATATTAAATAAATAAATCACAATTTTTAGGTATTGGGGTTTTTTAATGGTGAATTAAGGGGAGTGTTTTTGTTTGTAGAGAGTTCACTGGTTTGAGATTTGGGGGAAGGGAAATGGGTATTTTTTGATGGGTGGAACCGGGAGATTTCCAGTTGGCGGGGCCCCCCTGGTTCCCCCTTCTACATTAGTAAAGATTGTTTTCACCTCCTTTTTTCATTTTTTTTTTTTTTTCTGGGCGACTTGAGAGTTTTACGGAACTATATGCATATTAAGGGTTATCCAAAATGTTTTTGTAGTCTGTACAATCTAGGAGTATTATATTTATATGTGATTTTGAATGTTATGTCTTGTAATGTCTTTTTTCTAAAGAAAAATTATTAAAAAGATTTTTTTAATTGGTAAATGCCCGGTCATGCAGCGATGTACCCAAACTGAATTTATTTAATTTTTTTCCCACAAATAGAGCTTTCTTTTGCTGATATTTGATCACCACTGCGTTTTTTATTTTGTGCAATATAAACCAAAAAAGACCAAAGTTTTGAAAGAAAAAAAAAATATCAGAAACTTACCTAAGAACGAAACCCTCCAGCGCCGCAATGTCACCGCTCTGAGGGCTGACATCTTCCCCCGGCCTTGCTTCTGGGCTCGTGGCCTTTGGCTACATGAGTGGCCATGACATCACTCCCGCGCATGCGCTGAGATATTCACAGTACCTACAGGTATGTCTTATTATAGGTCTTATCTGTAGGTACAAGTTGTGTAACAGAGTTTACTGCAACTTTAAGGTGGCACTGTCCACAGGTATGGTCCATACATACATACATACATACATACAGGTAATACATACATACATACAGGTATGGTCCATACATACAGGTATGATCCATACATACATACATACATACAGGTAATACATACATACATACAGGTATGGTCCATACATACAGGTATGATCCATACATACATACATACATACAGGTAATACATACATACATACAGGTATGGTCCATACATACAGGTATGATCCATACATACATACATACATACAGGTAATACATACATACATACAGGTATGGTCCATACATACATACATACATACAGGTATGATCCATACATGCATACATACATACAGGTATGGTCCATACATACATACATACAGGTAATACATACATACATACAGGTATGGTCCATACATACATACATACATACAGGTATGGTCCATACATACATACATACATACATACATACATACAGGTATGGTCCATACATACATACATACATACATACAGGTATGGTCCATACATACATACATACATACAGGTATGGTCCATACATACATACATACATACATACAGGTATGGTCCATACATACATACATACAGGTATGGTACATACATACATACATACATACAGGTATGGTACATACATACATACATACATACAGGCATGGTACATACATACATACATACAGGTATGGTACATACATACATACATACATACAGGTATGGTCCATACATACATACATACATACATACAGGTATGATCCATACATACATACATACATACATAAATACAGGTATGGTACATACATACATACATACAGGTATGGTACATACATACATACATACATACATACATACAGGTATGGTACATACATACATACATACATACATACAGGTATGGTACATACATACATACAGGTATGGTCCATACATACATACATACATACATACATACATACATACAGGTATGGTCCATACATACATACATACATACAGGTATGGTCCATACATACATACATACATACATACATACAGGTATGGTCCATACATACATACATACAGGTATGGTCCATACATACATACATACATACATACATACATACATACAGGTATGGTCCATACATAGAAGCTGAAGGCACTCATAGCTGTGAAACACAAAATATCTCGGTCTCTCTCATTTTTCTGTACAGGAATCTTTGTTACTCTTTTCCAATATTCATGTATCATCCATTGTTCTTTATTGTTCTAGGTAAGTTCATAGACCGATTCGGGGAATACACAGCTGTTAAACAGGAGTCTCCGAATGAAGATTTTTCTGTTATTTCCGATGTTGAAATTTTGGAAGACACAGGAAAATGTAAGTGTGATCCCCCTGCCAGTCAGGATGCCTCATTGTTTCCACATTTTCCAGTATAAGAATAGTCACACGGTTTAGAATGTAGTTATGTGAAGAGGAGAGGACTATAGAAAAGCTGTCAGTGGCTCGGGAAGTATTGCCCTGGTTCTCTTCCAGTGACCCTTATTGTTATCCTTCACAGGTTTTACTCCTAATAGCCCAGTGGTTCGGAGGGTCAGTGTTCAGGAGCCCCCAGCCAATAGCCACAACTTCCATACAGATGGAAAACATGGCATCAAATATGCAGCTGGTGAGTTGTCACTTTACATGGATCTGTAGTATTTTTACAGCTGAACTGCAGGCAATATACACCGATAAAATACAGTTACTTTGTGTGACGTATTATCTACTGAGACTTTTGCACAGCAAATTCTATAATTGGACCTCTAAGTGTACTTTTAAAAACACCATTAGGAGACATTTTTTTAAAGCAGTGAATGTGACAAACCAAACATTCACAGGTGCTAGGCAAATTATTCACTGTGATTGGAAACCCATGTTCCAAGAAGATATCTGGGAATATTTGGTGAATGTCACATTCACTGCTTCAAAGAAATGCCCAGATGCAGTGTTAGGACCTGATTTTAACAAGGTATTAGGCTCTTGAATTCCCTGTATAGCAGAGCTCAGACTGGGAGAGAGAGGAGATGCACAAGAAGCCAGTCAGCTGTGCTACAGAGCAAGGAGCATTCTGATAGGAGGAGAATTCAGAGAGGTGAGTTATCAGTCTGCTACCTCTCCTTTCACTGTACAGTCACAGGCTGGGAAAGGACAAGACCTGTAAATGTTACTGAACTGCGGCAGAGAAAATTCAGGTCTCCTGCCCTGATACTACATAAAAAACTGAAACCGCTCCCATACAGTATATCTATATCATCTGTGTCTGGAGGGTACCAAATAAAACTAAATATATCAATCTATCTGTCTATCATTCTCTCTCTCATTCTCTCTCTCATTCTCTCTCTCTCTCTCTCTCTCTCTCTCTCTCTCATTCTCTCTCTCTCTCATTCTCTCTCTCTCTCTCTCTCTCTCTCTCTCTCTCTCTCTCTCTCTCTCTCTCTCTCTCTCTCTCTCTCTCTCTCTCTCTCTCTCTCTCTCTCTCTCTCTCTCTCTCTCTCTCTCTCTCTCTCTCTCTCTCTCTCTCTCTCTCTCTCTCTCTCTCTCTCTCATTCTCTCTCTCTCATTCTCTCTCTCTCTCTCATTCTCTCTCTCTCTCTCATTCTCTCTCTCTCTCTCATTCTCTCTCTCTCTCTCTCATTCTCTCTCTCTCTCTCTCATTCTCTCTCTCTCTCTCATTCTCTCTCTCTCTCTCATTCTCTCTCTCATTCTCTCTCTCTCATTCTCTCTCTCTCTCTCATTCTCTCTCTCTCTCTCATTCTCTCTCTCTCTCTCATTCTCTCTCTCTCTCTCATTCATTCTCTCTCTCTCTCTCATTCTCTCTCTCATTCTCTCTCTCATTCTCTCTCTCTCATTCTCTCTCCCTCTCATTTTCTCTCTCTCTCTCACATTCATTCACTAATTTTCTCTCTCTCATAATCTCATTCTCTCTTTCTTTTTCTCTCTCTCTTTCTTTTTCTCTCTCTCATATTCTCATTCTCTCTCTTATTTTCATTCCCTCTCTATCATTCTCATTCTCTCTCTCTTGCTCATTCTTTTGCTCAATCTCTCTCTCCTTCTCTCTCTCATTCTCATTCTCTCTCTCATTCTCATTCTCTCTCTCTCCCTCTCTCCCTCAAATTTTCTCTCTCACATTCATTAACTAATTGTCTCCCTCATTCCCTCTCATATTCCCTCTCTCTCACACTCTCTCTCATATATTCTTATTCTCTCTCTCATATTCCCATTCTCATTCTATCTCTCTCTATCTCATTCTCATCCCCTCTCTCTCTCTCATATTCTCTCTCTCTCTGTCTCTCATATTCTGATTCTCTCTCGTTCTCGCTCTCTTTCTCTCATTCATTCTCTTTCTCTCATTTTCTTTCTCTCTCTTTCATTTCTTCTTTCAATCATTCTCTCTCTCTCACACACACATTCATTCGCTATTTTTTTCCTCTCTCCATTTTCTTTCTCATTTACTCTCTCTCTCTCTCTCTCTCTATATATATATAAAGAATACCTAATCATGTGCATGAAAATTAAAGTATGGCATTTTGTTTGCACATGATTAGATGATGGAAGTCAGAGTCTCCTCTCATTTACTAAGCTATGGAGGAACTGCAATTGCAAAGTGCAGTCTATTTGCCTTTAGTGAATCAACCATGATATCCAATATGAGGGAAATCCTCTTTTAGACACCGGAACGAGCATCCCCATTGGAAGATTTCCCCTCTCTTTCGGTTTCTCACAATTTTGGCTTTACCCTTCCCTCTCATTCCTAGTAACATTGACAATCAGGACGGTCAGAAACCGGGACACAGACCTGACAGGTGTTCTATCCCATTACTAATCTTTCCTAATCGAAAAAAAAATAAAACAGTTTAGTCTTTAGTTAAACAATGTAAACGTTTTTTGGGGGGTAAATTACTCATAGTCATTGTGAAATTACTAGATGTAGTCTGGCACTGCTACATTTGGTCTTGGCATGTTTAGTTAATGGAACAATCAATTCATTTCATATTTTATTATCTGTTGATGCAAAAGAGACATTCTACAATCATATTGTCATATGTAATACGGCCACCTTTAGAGGGCAGTTTTAGCGTAATGATTATACTATTTTGTGACAATATCCTGTCTGTTGGTTTAGATTCCCAACCTCAGACCTCAAGTACCCCCAACAGGTCGTGTTTTCAGGATTTCCTTTAAGTTGCACAGGTGCTTTAAAAGCTCCATGCACATATGGCGCTCTATAGTTCTATATAGAGCAAGAGGAATAATCTGTGGGAGCCTGCCATTGTACCTGCTATCTACTGATTGCGGTTACAATGCTTTGCAGTCTCATTTACAAAAAATAGGTAACTTTGTTACTTTTTTTTTGTAAATGAACCTGCAGAACATTGCAACCCATGCAGTGGATAGCAGGTACAATGCCAGGCTCTTCCTCTAGCTCTCTCCGCACCGAGATTTGGACCTTCTGTTAGAGAGTTGGAGGAAGTATCAATGGATTACAAGTGCGGAGATCACTGTGCTTGTGTTCCATTCAGGAATACTCCTCGATGACAGATGGGACTTGCAGCCTATTCATTCATGGATCTCAACTGTGGTTGCTCCGGGGGGAGAAGATCTCCTGCATGCTGTCGTGGGGGGGCACCATGTTACATGTTACACCCCAAATATGGGTATAACATGTAACATGGTCTAAAACAGGGGTGTCAAGCTCAATCTAATTGCGGGCAGCATCAGCGTTATGGTTGTCCTCAAAGGGCCATTTGTACAGTAAGACTATATACATTTATGCAGGGCTTTTTTCTTCTCTTAGAGAATAGGTGCAGGAACTCAACGTGCAGAGCGCAGAGTTTAGGGGTGTGCTACATACAGAGCGCAGAGTTCAGGGTTGCGCTACGTACAGAGCGCAGAGTTCAGGGTTGCGCTACGTACAGAGCGCAGGGTTCAGGGTTGCGCTACGCACAGAGCGCAGAGTTCAGGGTTGCGCTACGTACAGAGCACAGAGTTCAAGGTTGCGCTACGTACAGAGCGCAAAGTTCAGGGGTGCTCTACATACAGAGCGCAGAGTTCAGGGTTGCACTACGTACAGAGCGCAGAGTTCAGGGTTGCGCTACGTACAGAGCGCAGAGTTCAGGGTTGCGCTACGTACAGAGCGCAGAGTTCAGGGTTGCGCTACGTACAGAGCGCAGAGTTCAGGGTTGCGCTACGTACAGAGCGCAAAGTTCAGGGGTGCGTTACATACAGAGCGCAGAGTTCAGGGGTGCGCTTCGTACAGAGCGCAGGGTTCAGGGGTGCGCTACGTACAGAGCGCAGGGTTCAGGGGTGCGCTACGTACAGAGCGCAGGGTTCAGGGGTGCGCTACGTACAGAGCGCAGAGTTCAGGGGTTTGCTATGCACAGTGTGCAGGAATCAGCTCTCTTACATAGGCTGTTCACATCTCACTGCCACCCCTCCCCCTGGGTGCGAGGGTCACATGAAATGGCCTGGAGGGCCTTATTCGGACCGTGGGTCTTGTGTTTGACACATATGGTCTAAAAGATGGAGTTAGCCTTTGAATTAATGGCAATGGCTCGGTATGTGTGACGTGACCTGTTGGGGGTACTTGAGGAATGAGGTTGGGAAACACCGCTCTAGAAGACTGTATCCATAATGGTTATCTGATTTGGGTGGAGGGGTTCTTCATGTTTTGTAAAGCAGTATGGTTCCAGTACACAAAGTTTACGAAGGTTTCTACAAGCCTGTGTAGACTGACTGCATTTTCTGAAGGATAACGGCCCTCTCTTTTCCTTTTTACTACAAGGACACAGAGCATCTACCTCTGGTATAAATAAAACCAATATGGTTACCGTTTCACAGAAGCTTGTCTCCAAGACACCTTACAATGCCTGCGAGAAAAACACGGCTAAAAAAGGTGAGGTGTATGGGGCTTGTATTGGTTGGTTACTAGTTTGCAACTTCGTTACAATTTATGTCAGAGCAATAACAAAGAATAAACACATCTCTGCAATACATGCACTTTTCCCCGTATTCTTTCCCTTTAAGAGCCCGTTCAGATCAGAACGCAGTGCCAGAAACCCGCAAATTGTGCGTGTTTCCTGCACCGCACTCAGAACGCCCAGCATCTCCGATTTGCAGCGGGTTTCAATGTTCAGTTAGTGACACCCCAAACGCAGTTTGTTTGCAGTGCGGTTTTTACTTTTGATGTGGGTCAGTGCCATTTAGCTTATTCAGAATGCATGGGATCAAATCACACCGCACTGCATCACATGTGATCTAGGGGTGTCGTTAACTTTGTATTGACACCCCCCCAGCGATTCGCATATTGGCAGTGTGAACTGCCTGCGATTTGAATGTGTTCCCGCAGTGGATTTGCAGGGTTCCGGCATCGCATATATGTGAACACGTTTAGGAGATATTTATAGTACCTATAGGTAAGCCTTATGATAGGCCTAAAAAAAAAAAAGGTCAAATATCACAAAACATGACAAAATGACATGCGGCGCATGTAAGTAAAAGTCATCCCATGTGAGTGAAAATGACAATTAACCACTTAAGCCCCGGAGGATTTCCCTGCTCAAAGACCAGGACGTATTTTGCGATTCGGCACTGCGTGACTGTAACAGACAATTGCGCGGTCGTGCGGCGCTGTACCCAAATGCAATTGGCATCTCCTTTTTTCCCCACAAACAGGTGGTATTTTGGTGGTATTTGATCACCTGCGCGATTTTTTATTTTTGCGCTATAAACAAAAAAAGAGCGACAATTTTGAAAAAATTATATTTTTCTAATTTTTTTATATGAAATTCCCCAAAAAATGTAAAAATCGATTTTTTTTTAACATTTTAGGCCAATTTTTTTTATGCTACATATTTTTGGTAAAAAAAATAGCAATAAGCGTATTTTGATTGGCATGCGCAAAAGTTATTGCGTTTACTAACTATGGGAAAGATTTATGTCATTTTTATTGTTTTTTTTTTTTACTACTAATGGCGGCGATCTGCAATTTTTTTTTTGCGGGACTGTGACATTGCGGCGGACAGATTGGACCCTTGACTGACATTTTTGACACTTTTGGGGGTACCAGTGACGTTACTACAGTAATCCGTTCTATATATATGCACTGTTACTGTAAAAATAACACTGGCAGGGAAGGGGTTAACTTTATTGGTGATAAGCGGGTTAAATGTATCCCTAGGGGCGTGATTCTAACTGTGGGGGGGGGGGGGGGCGCATGGCTTGTGATGTAACCACAGAGACATACGATCCTACATAGCAGGATCGTCGTATGATCTCTGCAGTCACACCAGGGAGAATTACAGGCGGCTTTGTTTACATTAGCCGCCTGCCTTTCTCCCTCTCCAGCGGGAGATCGCGAGTGACCGGCGGACATCGGAGCCGCCAGTCACTCGCGCGGGGATGTTAGTGAATGAGCGCCCCCTAGAGGCTCGTAGGCGAGCGACGTAGACCTACGTTGTTTTGCCTGTAGGGGGCTGACTGCTGCAGTAAATAGTTGTGCGGCGGTCGGCAAGCGGTTAAAGGACAAACAGTTCATAAGATTCAGTCCATATAAAATAATGAGAATAGCCGTCCTCCACACCACGTGTACAGATATCACCGCTCCCGGTGGTAATGTACTTAAAACTGGTAAAAAATGCTTATCAGCTTAATTAAATCCAGGGTACAAATATACAGATGTCCGGTGCAGTAGCAGGCTCAATAGTATTCCATATGAGGGATAAATGTTGAAAAAACCACAGCGTAATATTGCTAAAAACTAAGGTTTTATTAAAGTATAAAAGAATCCACTCACATTAATAAAATGAAGATAGCACATTGAAACAAATGCCACTGAATTCGGGTGATGGAGAGCCGTCCGCACGCCGGTCTCCAATCCACAGCTAGCGCGTCTTTCCTGTGATCCACGTCACTTCCGGCTAGACGTATGACGCTAGTAAACAAACGTTGTTGCCGTGCAGCCTATGTCCCGACATGTTTCGTCATTACGACTTAGTCATGGGACGAAACTAAGTCGGAATGACAAAACATGTCGGGCAACGACGTTTGTTTACTAGCGTCATACGTCTAGCCGGAAGTGACGTGGATCCCCGAGAAGACGCGCTAGCTGTGTATTGGAGACGGACGGCTCTCCATCACCCGAATTCAGTGTCATTTGTTTCAATGTGCTATCTTCATTTGATTAATGTGAGTGGATTCTTTTATACTTTAATAAAACCTTAGTTTTTAGCAATATTACGCTGTGGTTTTTTCAACATTTATCCCTCATATGGAATACTATTGAGCCTGCTACTGCACCGGACATCCGTGTATTTGTACCCTGGATTTAATTAAGCTGATAAGCGTTTTTTACCAGTTTTCTGATAAGTGCATTACCACTGAGAGCGGTGATATCTGTACACGTGGTGTGGAGGACGGCTGTTCTCATTATTTTATATGGACTGCATCTTATTAACTGTTGGACATGTTTGTCCTTTAATTGTCATTTTCACTCACATGGGATGACTTTTACTTACATGGGCCGAATGTCAATTTTGTCATGTTTTGTGATATTTGACCATTTTATTATTATTATTTTTATTGTATATTGCTGGCTTGCATTGAATTATTGTTATTATTAGAGGTATAGCACCCTGACCTCGCTTGCCGAGGTCCTGTGGCAGGATCTATTGATTGAGGGCCGAATATTTTTTGGGATCCTTTTTGGTTGAGTTTATTATAGGCTTACCTACAGGTACAAATTATGCCTTTGAGTTTGCTTCCTCTTTAGCCTGTATCAAAAACGCGTGCACAGTGTTTTCTATGTATTCCAATGGCCCTAGTTCACACCACTGCTGTGCGTTCCAGTGCTGTCAACAAAAGCAGAACATGCTGTGTTTTTTTCTGTATGCAATGCAGCAAGACGCATCAAAAACACACTGGAACGCACATGTCCTGAATTGAGATGAAGGAGAAAAAAAAAGGGTAAACCCCCCCCCCCGGAATGCATCTAAAAATGTGCATGTAGAAACGCAACTGAAAAATGCAGAAATTTTGGTGTGAACGGTCCTTGCGGCCATTGTAATTATTTATTCTGTCTGGGTGGGTTGAATACCTGCTTCCCCTGCTGCATGCAGTGGTTTGTCCCGCCATCTAATGCATATGTTCTGTATTGTTGTACCATTTAGTGGGAGGAACCACCAGTAGGTATTCAATATAGAAAAACTAAATGATGGGCACTCAAGGATGTTCTTATATCATAATTAAGAGTTAGGCATATCAAGTGTCTAAAGTAAGACAAAAGAGGAGGAAAGGGGGGAGTAAACCAGTACATAGTAATGAGGACAACTAAGTAAAAGCAAACTGGATTTGTATACTACAACCACCCAATCCAAATAAAAAATTCACTGGAATATAAATAATTAATTTATTGAAAAAAGAAATAACTCATAAAAATCACAAAACACATATCAAAATATTCTGGCATGGTGAAAAAAAAAACACACCCAACCACAAGACAAACCAACACATACAGGACACACATGGATAAAATCAATCAAACATCATCATTCCCCCCCTATTCCTATATCATATAGATTATGTGTGAAAAAGTCAAGGAAATATCAAAATAATGTGTGTGTATATATATATATGTATGTATGTATATATACTGTATATGTGTGTGTATATATATATATATATATATATATATATATGTATATATGTATGTGTGTATGTGTATATATATATATATATATTGTGACAGGAAGTCAGGAAAATCTATGGGTGTTGTCACTGACGGGAGATATATTTCTGCTTGGTTTAGACAATTCACTAATTGCTATCAGGTGTCGGCTGCAGAGGTAGGCAGGAAGGTGTACGGAAGTTGAGAACACTTTCAGCTGTTCAGAATGAGGCAATTAGGATCTCTATAACTTGTCCAAAGGGAGTCTATTGATTGCTGTCTCCTGAGGCTGTGTAAGCTGGGGAGAGCAGTCAGATGAGAGACTTCTAAAGGTGAGGTGTTGAATTTTTTTCTGTGTAAAGAAAACACAAATGGACATTTGAGTGTCTGCTGTAGAACCAGCAGGGTC
The DNA here is from genome assembly GCF_965119305.1 of Pelophylax lessonae. Lineage (NCBI taxonomy): Eukaryota > Metazoa > Chordata > Amphibia > Anura > Ranidae > Pelophylax > Pelophylax lessonae. The sequence continues at coordinate 21,962,057 of NC_138779.1, read as the reverse complement.
TGCCCAAAGAGTAGGTTGGGAAGACTCCTTAGATAGGTTCCGGTGTGTGAGAAGGTAGACGCCCACAGTGGCCAGGATTTATTTTGTGTTTTGTTTTATTTTGATGTTTTTGCTGCATGCACTGTTTTGAAGAAATTGGACGAATAAACCATAAACTGTTGTTTTCAACCACTCCTCGGCTATCTCCCTGTGTGACGAACCCCCCCAAAAGGGGTTATCCACACCCGCTACCGAGCTAATCCCTCACATATGGTGGAGTGCCGCGGGCAGTTAAAGTAAACCCAAAAAAATGGAGGAAATACTGAAACAACTGATTATATCGAATGCAGCCCAACAGCAGGCAAATGCAGCTCAACAGCAGGCAAATGCGGATTTTCAGCGGAGCTTTGCAGCTCAACAACAAGCTCACCGAGAGGCCATTGAAGGCGTGGAACAGAGACACCAGCAGCAAATGGAGGCCATTGTGAAACAGCTTCAGAGACAGCAGACCGAGGTTGGGAGTCAGGCCAGTAACATACCGACTTTTCGGGTAAACCACTTATTGCCAAAGATGACTACAGATGAGGACCCTGAGATGTTTCTGACCACGTTTGAAAGAACAGCGGAGAAAGAGAGTTGGCCTAAAGAACAGTGGGCTGGACTAGTGGCCCCCCTATTAGCTGGAGAAGCCCAAAAGGCATATTTTGACTTGGAACTTGCAGATGCAAAAAACTATGATCGATTAAAAGTGGAAATATTGGCACGTTTTGGGGTAACCTTGGATGTCCGTGCTCAGCGGGTCCACAATTGGAGTTATCAGCTGAAGAAACCACCCCGGTCGCAGATGTATGACCTCATCCATTTGGCTAAGAAATGGCTGCAGCCAGAAATTCTGTCCGGACCAGAAATTTTGGAGCGAGTAGTCATGGACAAATTTCTTAGGTCTCTTCCTAACACCCTGCAGAAATGGGTAAGCCATGGTGGTCCGGAAACCGCAGACAAATTAGTAGACCTGGTCGAAAGGTACCTAACAACTGAGAATTTGACCTCTTTTTCCAGAGATGCACAGACTTTTCACCCCAAGACCAGACCCTCCCCACCTATAAGTAAGACTGCGTCAGGGGATGGGGGTGGAGAGAGGATCCAAAGAGCAACTCGAGGTGTTAGTAGGACTACTACTAATGTTTGGCGAGAGCGACCTGGAAGACCCATCCCACAGGAGAGGACTGGAAGGTTGATTTGTTACCGTTGCCGGGAAGAGGGACATGTAGCAGCAGTTTGCCCAGCGGTTTGCCCAGTGGATGATGAACCCATGCATTGTGACTTTCTGACAGAGAGACGACAGTCCTTTTTTGCAACCACATACACTGCAGTAAAGGGGAATGAGAAACCTTTATATAGAATGTGTTTAGATGGTAAAGATGTTGTGGTATTGTTGGATTCAGGTAGCCTGGTTACCTTAGTGAGAAGTGATCTAGTGGTGAAAAAAAACGTACATCCTAGGAAAATGGCGGTAGTTTGTGTACATGGGGACACTCGAGAATATCCGGTGACTACAGTTTCCTTTGAAACCTCCCTCGGTAACTTGTGTCACCAAGTGGGTTTAGTTCCCAAACTGCCACATGACGCCATTGTGGGAAGGGATTTCCCAAAATTCTGGGAACTCTGGGATTGCCCAGATTCCCCAGTAGGTGGTTCTTCTGAGCCTGAACCATCTACTCCAGAATCCTCTAACTGTGAGGATTATCCTGAGTTTCCGTGCTCAGTCTTAGCCGGGGAAACACCAGTCCCTAGGGAGGAGCCTGCTACCTCAGAAGAGGAACAGCGGCCGTTAGGGTTGGATGACCTTAAAGTGCACCGAGAAAATTTTATCACTGAGCAATTGAGGGACCCCACATTGCTAAGAGCCCGGGAGAATGTAGTGAAGATAGATGGGGAGCTAGTTAACCCAGACGAGAGGATTGCCCTCCCTTACTTCATTATTGAGAGGGACCTCTTATATCGAGTGTCACAGAGGATAGAGGACACTGTTGAGCAACTGGTAGTGCCTAAACCGTACCGCAAGATGGTTTTGGAACTGGCCCATGGGCACATTCTTGGGGGACATTTGGGAGCAGAAAAAACCCGGGAGAGAATCACCCAGAGGTTTTATTGGCCTGGGATCACTAAGGAAGTGGAATTGTACTGCTCTTCCTGTCCAGTGTGTCAGATTAATGCACCCATGCCCCATTTCCGTAGTCCTTTGGTACCCCTGCCCATTATCGAGGTTCCTTTTGAGAGGATCGCCATGGATTTGGTTGGGCCCTTACTGAAGTCCACAAGAGGGCACCAGCACATCTTGGTGATAATGGATTATGCCACCCGTTACCCAGAAGCGATTCCTCTCCGAAATACCTCTGCTAAAACCATAGCCAAGGAGTTATTTCAAGTTGTCACCCGGGTGGGTCTACCTAAGGAAATCCTAACTGACCAGGGCACCCCGTTTATGTCCAGGGTGACAAGAGAACTTTGTAAACTCCTGAAAGTGACCCAGTTACGTACCTCAGTATATCACCCTCAAACAGATGGGTTAGTGGAGAGGTTTAATAAAACGTTAAAACAAATGTTGAGGAAGGTGGTGGATAAAGACGGAAAGAATTGGGATTATCTGCTCCCTTATCTGATGTTTGCCATAAGAGAGGTTCCCCAATCATCCACAGGGTTCTCTCCGTTTGAGTTGCTGTATGGGAGGCACCCCCGGGGCCTACTTGACATTGCCAGGGAAACATGGGAGAGTGAGAGTTCCCCTCATCGAAGTGTGATTGAGCATGTTGCTCAAATGCAAGATAGAATTGCCCAAGTGATGCCGATTGTGAAGGCACATTTAGCCCAAGCCCAGTTGGCTCAACAAAGGATTTACAATCGTGGGGCCCAGGTCCGTTCTTTTGCACCTGGTGATAGGGTGTTGGTGTTGGTCCCCACGGTCGAAAGTAAATTCCTAGCCAAATGGCAGGGGCCCTATGAAGTATTGGAGAAAATAGGGATGGTGAATTATAAAATTAGCCAACCAGGAAGACGAAAACCTGAGCAGCTCTATCACGTGAACTTGTTAAAACCATGGAAGGATAGAGAGTCCTTGGTCGCTGAGACTACCCGAGTTTCTGCTCCAGTTCACCTGGCTGTCCCTGAAGTTGGGATAGCAGAGACTCTGTCCAAACTTCAGAAACAGGAGGTTAAAGAATTTGTGCTCCGTAATAGGGAGAAGTTTTCAGACCTGCCAGGTTGGGTCTCGGGAGTTAAACATGACATTATCACCACCCCAGGGGATAAGGTCAAGTTAAAGCCTTATAGAATTCCAGAAGCCCGGCGAGATGCCATTCGCCAGGAAGTAAAAAAAATGCTTGAGTTGGGGGTGATAGAAGAGTCAAATAGTGATTGGTCCAGTCCCATTGTCTTAGTGCCCAAACCAGATGGAAGTTGGCGGTTTTGTAATGATTTTCGCCGCCTGAATAAAATCACTAAGTTTGACACCTATCCTATGCCCCGCATAGATGAACTAATTGATCGCCTAGGCACTGCCCGGTACATGACCACGTTAGACCTTACCAAGGGTTATTGGCAAATTCCTCTCTCGGGGTCGGCCAGGGAAAAAACAGCATTTGTAACTCCAGACGGATCTTTCCAATATCGGAGGATGCCTTTTGGGTTACAGAATGCTCCTGCCACATTCCAACGCACCATGGATAAGACCCTTCGGCCTCATCTAGCCTATGCTGCTGCATACCTCGATGACGTGGTCATTCACAGTGAGGATTGGGACTCACACTTACCAAAAGTTCAGGCTGTGTTGGATTCCATCTGGAAAGCTGGGTTTACAGCCAATCCAAAAAAATGTACCATTGGGCTAGAAGAGGCGAAGTATCTGGGGTATACCATTGGTAGAGGTCTAATCAAGCCCCAAATAAACAAAGTTGAAGCTATTAAGGATTGGCCACGTCCCACCAGCAAGAAACAGGTTCGTGCATTTTTGGGGATTGCAGGTTATTATCGCCGTTTTATTCCCCATTTTGCCTCACAGGCTGCTTCCCTGACCAATCTGACCAAAGGGAAGGAGTCTGTCATGATCAAATGGACTCCCGAGGCAGAAACAGCTTTTCAGGCTTTAAAACAGGCCTTATGTAGCCAGCCAGTTTTAAAGTCGCCTGATTTTTCACGAGACTTTGTGGTCCAGACAGATGCATCAAATGTGGGTTTAGGAGCTGTACTGTCCCAGATTATCAATGGGGAAGAACACCCTGTTATGTACCTCAGCCGAAAGTTGAAGGCCCATGAAGAGAATTATGCCACCATTGAGAAAGAGTGTTTGGCGGTGAAATGGGCCTTGGATTCTCTCCGATACTACCTCCTGGGTAGACAGTTTGAACTGGTGACGGATCACGCCCCATTGAAGTGGATGGCACAGAACAAGGAGACCAATAGGAGAATAAATAGGTGGTTTCTGGCCCTTCAGGAGTTTAGTTTTGTGGTAACGCATCGCCCCGGTGTTCAAATGGGGAATGCAGATGGTTTGTCCCGTGCACATGCGTGCCTGTCAACCTGTGTCCCAACCCTAGGGTTGAAACAAGAGGGGGGGGTATGTGACAGGAAGTCAGGAAAATCTATGGGTGTTGTCACTGACGGGAGATATATTTCTGCTTGGTTTAGACAATTCACTAATTGCTATCAGGTGTCGGCTGCAGAGGTAGGCAGGAAGGTGTACGGAAGTTGAGAACACTTTCAGCTGTTCAGAATGAGGCAATTAGGATCTCTATAACTTGTCCAAAGGGAGTCTATTGATTGCTGTCTCCTGAGGCTGTGTAAGCTGGGGAGAGCAGTCAGATGAGAGACTTCTAAAGGTGAGGTGTTGAATTTTTTTCTGTGTAAAGAAAACACAAATGGACATTTGAGTGTCTGCTGTAGAACCAGCAGGGTCTGCCCAAAGAGTAGGTTGGGAAGACTCCTTAGATAGGTTCCGGTGTGTGAGAAGGTAGACGCCCACAGTGGCCAGGATTTATTTTGTGTTTTGTTTTATTTTGATGTTTTTGCTGCATGCACTGTTTTGAAGAAATTGGACGAATAAACCATAAACTGTTGTTTTCAACCACTCCTCGGCTATCTCCCTGTGTGACGAACCCCCCCAAAAGGGGTTATCCACACCCGCTACCGAGCTAATCCCTCACAATATATATATATATATATATATATATAGTGTGTGTGTGTGTGTGTGTATATATATATATATATATATATATGTGTGTGTGTGTGTGTGTATATACTGTATATGTGTGTGTATATATATGTATGTGTGTATGTGTATATATATATATATATATATATATATATATATATATATATATATATATATAGTGTGTGTGTGTGTGTTTATATATATATATATATATATATATATGTGTGTGTGTGTACGTACGTATGTGTGTGTGTACGTATGTGTGTGTGTGTGTATATATATATATATATATATGACCATGTAGTAACAAAGGGATGAGAGGCTGGTTTGGAGTGTGCAGTATAATAACTCTTGATAAATAAAGCACATATACTGGTGAAAGGTGAAAGATTCGAAATCTCAAAAATGGATTTAATCTCCTGATGGATATTCAAACAAGGATTCAATCCACATCATTGGGATAAAGCACTTTAGGTGCGCTGGAACAAACAAAACAGCATGTGGCGATCATCCATAGATGCAAAAGAGAGCTAAATGGGGCTGCTACCGGTATGTGTATGTGGTCCAGAGGAGGTTCATTCAAAAACCACTTGAAGACAGACCGAGCATATATAAGTCACTAGATCTATGTAGATATACCTCCCTCGCACACCACAGAGAAGAAAGTAGCAGCAAATTTCATAGAAGTAGTCCTCATATCCAAAATAAATAATACGGAATGATTGAAGTTGTATACTCATCCATTGATGGAGATCGGGTAGTTGTCCAGCAATGAGATTCAGGCGAAAAGGTTTTGATATGTGTTTTGTGATTTTCTGAGTTTTTTCTTTTTTCAATAAATGAATTATTTCTATTCCAGTGAATTTTTTATTTGGGATTGGGTGATTGTAGTATACAAATCCAGTTTGCTTTTACTTATTTTTCCTGGTATTCAATATACATCAGGAAGAGTAGAATAGCAGCTGCCCACATTTTAATGCCGGGTCCATTTTTACAAACAAAACTGCAGTTCTGCAGTCCACATCTACTCCTATTTTGTTAGCTTTATTGAAGAAGAACTTCACAAATGCAGCAGAATTGCCCCAGCCTGTTCAATACGATAAGCTCTGACAGCACCTCCCCTCCGTCACGTGTCTGTACTTAAAGCTCGTTCACATGTGTGTTGATAATGAAGGATGAAGCAATGCTTATTACTGTGCCTATAACATTTATGATGAGCTTATGAAGTGCTGAAAAACCTTCTAGAATGCTTGATAGATGAGGTGTGGTTAGGTTGTGGTGTGATAGCAGACATTTTTGGGAATTCTCTGCAAGATGGATGGATGACACAGGGTATTGACACTCGTGAGTAGGGTTGAGCGGACACCTAGATGTCCGTGTTCGACGGGTTCGGCCGAACTTTAAAAAAAAGTCCGGGTCCGTGTCCCGGACTTTTACCGAACTTTTCCCGGACACCGAACCCCATTGAAGTCAATGGGGACCCGAACTTTAAGGCACTAAAATGGCTCTAAAACACCAAAGGAAAGGGCTAGAGTGCTGCAAATGGCAGCAAAACGTAATTAAGAGCATGGCAAGTGCTCTGCAAACAAATGTGGATAGGGAAATAACTTAAAACAACAAAAAAAAACAGAAAAATAAAACAATGTTCTTCTTCATCTCTGAAGGACGAGGCCCATATGGAGTAGGAGGGAGGTTGAGGTGGTGGTGGATGTGGCGGTGACATAGGCGTGCGCACAGGGTGTGCTGGGTGTGCCTGGGCACACCCTAATCACCTAGGGCACATAGCATTGCCAGTGAGGAGATGGGAAAGATCTCCCTGGGACCTGCTCTGCTCTATTTCTCCTTGCCTACAGGTACATGGCCCCGATACATTACTCTCCCTGCTGGCAAACACATGCATGTGTATTTCAACTTTGGGGTGCACACCTTAATGCAATAGGCTGCGCACACCTATGGGCGGTGTAGGTGGAAGCGGCGGTGGAGGAGGACCAGGGCCGGATTAACAGCATCATGGGCTTGGTGCTGAGGATTTTGAAGGGCCTTAAGGGCCGTGCCTTGCCATGCACCCAGAGGAGGAAGGGTGCAGCCATGCATGCCTAATTCAACATGGGATGCTGTCTCTGAAGCCCATAAACACATCCATGCATCGCCAACTGTCCCTCCTTGTCCGGCCTTCATGCTGTGTGGGGAGGTTCTGAGGGTGCTGCCTGGGGAAGCGAGCATAGAAGCCAGACTTCTGTGTTTACAAGTGACAGAAGAGCGGTAACAGTGAATATGGCCAACCCGGGGCCTATATAAAAGGTAGGGGCCTGGAGCTGCAGCTCCAATTGCCCCTACATTAATCTGGCCCTGAGGAGGAGGACGAGGTAGCCAACACTGCTTCTTTTCAAAAATTTTAAATGAGGGTACACCCCAAAAGAGTGAGAAAGAGCAAAAATGGAACAATGGGTGGGTAAGGTCGGTATCCATTGCTATTCTGCATAAGGTACGGAAAAGTCCCGTGGGATCCATGCCTGGTTCATTTTAATGAACGTGAGCTTGTCCACATTGTCTCTGGACAGGCGGCTGCGCTTGTCTGTTATAACGCCCCCAGCCGTGCTAAATACCCGTTCAGATAATACACTGGCTGCAGGGCACGCCAGCACCTCCAAGGCGTAAAGGGCAAGCTCAGGCCATGTGCCCAATTTGGAGACCCAGAAGTTGAAGGGGGCAGACCCGTCATTCACTACATGTAGGCGTGTGCACACATACTGCTCCACCATGTTGGTAAAATGCTGCCTCCTGCTAAGACGTTCCATCTGAGCTGCTGGTGCTGCTGTTTGTTGTGGCGTGCTGACAAAGCTTTTCCACATTTCGGCCATGCTAACCCTGCCTTCTGAGGTGCTGGCGGTGCCCTGGTTGCGTTGGCGACCTCCTCCTCCTCCTCCTCTGCCTTGTGCTTCCACTGTGGCCCCGCTGTCAGATGGGAATGCCAGCAGCAACAACTTGGAAAGGTGGATCTCTCTCACACGTACCAACACAGACTATCCCCCAATTTAACTGATCCCCAAAGGTTTTTGATTAAATAGCGGAATAGAAAATATGATCCAAAAAAAGTGTATGTATATCACACGTACACAACCACACTAGGCCCCAATTACTATTGTTTGTACCCCTAAAAGGCTAGATGAGGAGTAGGGGGGGTATGGAACAGGCAGCACCCTCAAACCTTCAGAAGTATGAGATGAACCCCAACAACTTGGAAAGGTGGATCTCTCTCACACGTACCAACACAGACTATCCCCCAATTTAACTGATCCCCAAAGGTTTTTGATTAAATAGCGGAATAGAAAATATGATCCAAAAAAAGTGTATGTATATCACACGTACACAACCACACTAGGCCCCAATTACTATTGTTTGTACCCCTAAAAGGCTAGATGAGGAGTAGGGGGGGTATGGAACAGGCAGCACCCTCAAACCTTCAGAAGTATGAGATGAACCCCAACAACTTGGAAAGGTGGATCTCTCTCACACGTACCAACACAGACTATCCCCCAATTTAACTGATCCCCAAAGGTTTTTGATTAAATAGCGGAATAGAAAATATGATCCAAAAAAAGTGTATGTATATCACACGTACACAACCACACTAGGCCCCAATTACTATTGTTTGTACCCCTAAAAGGCTAGGAGTAGGGGGAGTATGGAACAGGCAGCACCCTCAAACCTTCAGAAGTATGAGATGAACCCCAACAACTTGGAAAGGTGGATCTCTCTCACACGTACCAACACAGACTATCCCCCAATTTAACTGATCCCCAAAGGTTTTTGATTAAATAGCGGAATAGAAAATATGATCCAAAAAAAGTGTATGTATATCACACGTACACAACCACACTAGGCCCCAATTACTATTGTTTGTACCCCTAAAAGGCTAGATGAGGAGTAGGGGGGGTATGGAACAGGCAGCACCCTCAAATCTTCAGAAGTATGAGATGAACCCCAAAAACTTGGAAAGGTGGATCTCTCTCACACGTACCAACACAGACTATCCCCCAATTTAACTGATCCCCAAAGGTTTTTGATTAAATAGCGGAATAGAAAATATGATCCAAAAAAAGTGTATGTATATCACACGTACACAACCACACTAGGCCCCAATTACTATTGTTTGTACCCCTAAAAGGCTAGATGAGGAGTAGGGGGGGTATGGAACAGGCAGCACCCTCAAACCTTCAGAAGTATGAGATGAACCCCAACAACTTGGAAAGGTGGATCTCTCTCACACGTACCAACACAGACTATCCCCCAATTTAACTGATCCCCAAAGGTTTTTGATTAAATAGCGGAATAGAAAATATGATCCAAAAAAAGTGTATGTATATCACACGTACACAACCACACTAGGCCCCAATTACTATTGTTTGTACCCCTAAAAGGCTAGATGAGGAGTAGGGGGAGTATGGAACAGGCAGCACCCTCAAATCTTCAGAAGTATGAGATTGTGTTCACTGTACCCCACAAAGATTGAGTTCACTGCACCCCACAATGATTGTGTTCACTGCACCCCACAAAGATTGTGTTCACTGCACCTCACAAAGATTGTGTTCACTGTACCCCCCAAAGATTGTGTTCACTGCACCCCACAAAGATTCTGTTCACTGTACCCCACAAAGATTGTGTTCACTGCACCCTAAAAGGATGTTGTTCACTGCACCCCACAAAGATTGTGTTCACTGCACCCTAAAAGGATGTTGTTCACTGCACCCCAAAAAGATTGTGTTCACTGTACCCCCCCAAAGATTGTGTTCACTGCACCCCACAAAGATTGTGTTCACTGCACCCCAAAAAGATTGTGTTCACTGTACCCCCCAAAGATTGTGTTCACTGCACCCCAAAAAGATTGTGTTCACTGTACCCCCCAAAGATTGTGTTCACTGTACCCCCCAAAGATTGTGTTCACTGCACCCCACAAAGATTCTGTTCACTGTACCCCACAAAGATTGTGTTCACTGCACCCCAAAAAGATTGTGTTCACTGTACCCCCCCAAAGATTGTGTTCACTGCACCCCACAAAGATTCTGTTCACTGCACCCCACAAAGGATTTTGTTCACTGCACCCCAAAAAGATTGTGTTCACTGCACCCCAAAAAGGATTTTGATCACTGCACCCCAAAAAGGATGTTGTTCACTGCACCCCAAAAATGATTTTGTTCACTCCACCCCAAAAAGATTGTGTTCACTGCACCCCACAAAGATTGTGTTCACTGCACCCCAAAAAGATTGTGTTCACTGTACCCCCCAAAGATTGTGTTCACTGCACCCCACAAAGATTCTGTTCACTGTACCCCACAAAGATTGTGTTCACTGCACCCCAAAAAGATTGTGTTCACTGCACCCCAAAAAGGATGTTGTTCACTGCACCCCAAAAAGGATGTTGTTCACTCCACCCCAAAAAGGATGTTGTTCACTCCACCCCAAAAAGATTGTGTTCACTGCACCCCACAAAGATTGTGTTCACTGCACCCCAAAAAGATTGTGTTCACTGCACCCCAAAAATGATTTTGTTCACTGCACCCCAAAAAGGATTTTGTTCACTGCACCCCAAAAAGGATGTTGTTCACTCCACCCCAAAAAGATTGTGTTCACTGCACCCCAAAAAGATTGTGTTCACTGCACCCCACAAAGGATTTTGTTCACTGCACCCCAAAAAGATTGTGTTCACTGCACCCCAAAAAGGATGTTGTTCACTGCACCCCAAAAAGGATTTTGTTCACTGCACCCCAAAAAGATTGTGTTCACTGCACCCCACAAAGGATTTTGTTCACTGCACCCCACAAAGATTGTGTTCACTGCACACCAAAAAGGATTGTGTTCACTGCACCCCAAAAAGATTTTGTTCACTGCACCCCAAAAAGGATTGTGTTCACTGCAGCCCAAAAAGATTGTGTTCACTGCAGCCCAAAAAGATTGTGTTCACTGCAGCCCAAAAAGATTGTGTTCACTGCAGCCCAAAAAGATTGTGTTCACTGCAGCCCAAAAAGATTGTGTTCACTGCAGCCCAAAAAGATTGTGTTCACTGCAGCTCACACACAGAAAAATGGATGTGGATCACTGACACCTGCCTATCTCCAATCCCACACCACACAGCAATATCGATTGTAGTTTGTAGAACACAGTTTCCCTAAAATTCAGCAGACTCTGTCCCTAACAGGATTGAGAAGAGATCGTAGATCAGGATTGAGTGCAGACCCCACCCCCCACACAGCAATATCGATTGTAGTTTGTAGAAGACACTGACCCTATAATTCAGCAGACTCTATCCCTAAAATGCCTACAACTCGCCCTGCCTAAACACTCCGACCTGTCCCTCAATTCTATCCGGACACAAATGGTTTTTTCCTGCCTATCTTTCCCTAATCAGCAGCCAGCACGTTGATGTGTGCTCTGTCCCTGATATAAGCAGCATAATGACGCCGCTGCGGCTGCCTCGAACTTATAAAGACTTGGTCACATGCTTCAGACGGCCAATCACAGCTACTAAGACATTTGCAGGCATGGCTGGGATGGCTTAAGGCACACCAGTTAAACGATTGTTGATTGGCTGTTGAAAGCCCGCCATGAAAAGAGCGCCAAAGCATGCAAAACCCGGAAATAAAACGACCGAACACGGATTTTTACCCGAACATACAGTAAAGTGTCCGTGTCCGTGTTCGGGTACAAAAAATCCAATTATTCGGTACGAACACGAATAATACAGTCCGTGTTCGCTCAACACTACTCGTGAGTCTTTACTGTCATCCACAGTTGTGATATCTTGTGATTTCTGCAGCTCAGCCGGTGAAGATCTGATGCTGGGCTGCTTTTTTCTAATCAGGCCCACTTTATTATGTTATCCCCATTCACGCTGACGTTAACGTATCTATGCAGCCTCACTGCACATGGGGTGGCATATATGCAGGGCCGCTGATAGGGAGGGACCACCAGCCCTCCTGTAGGGGGCCCCGGGTGTTTTGAAATATTTTTATTGAATGAACGAAATTTGTAAGGTTTGGTGGCTTTCTCGCATGGGACAAATCGTTTGATTTTTCGTGCGCAGGTGTAAGAAAACTTTAACCTGGAAGTAAACACATTTGTGACAGCATACAGACGCAATAATTTTTCGTCTACACAAACTCCAATACACATTCAGCTAGCAGGACTCATAGTACATTTGAGATTGCCATTGACCAGTCATGTAAAAAATAAGCTAAAGGCAAGCAAATTCGCTTTTAGCAAACTTTATTGCATTCAAAATCTTTTTTTTTTTTTTTTTTTTTTTAATAATTGAAAGTGCAAATTTTTTTATCTCCAGTCCCATAATAGTAAGAAGGCTGCATGTTGAGCACATAATGCAAAATATTGGTAGTACATATGGTTATGACATCAAATGATGCACACACATTTCTGTATATCGGGGATGCTAACGAAGTAAAGATAATCCTTACGAAGAGTGAGCGAAAGATCTGTCAACAGCGAACGTACTGTACACCAAGGGGGCAAACACGGATGGGACATCGAGAGGTCAATTTTATTTCATAATTTCCCTTCTATTGTAACCAAATCAAATGATAAACCGGTTAATTTATGTCCATTGAAGGTATATCTTTCGCTACAAGATGGTTTAGCCCTTCCGAAAATTATATCGATTTTCAAAATCGCCCGATTCTTCCTATAGTGTATGGCCAGCTTTAGGGTAAAAGGTCAGGGGGTCAGTATATTTTGGACAGGGTTTTTTTTTTTTTTTTATTTAGCATCAGTGTCAGCGTCGGTGTGTTTTAGGGCAACAAAAAAAGAAGCAAATGCGCACTATTTATTCTGGGCTGTACTACAGGTACAAACAACAACTAACATTATACCACATATGTGGTATCATTGCGATTGTTGGGAGCAGGAGAAATTTATTTTGGGTTGTTCTTTGGTGAAAGGTTATGGTAGTAACAAATATATATAGCTAAATTGAAAAAAATATATATATATATTTGTTACTATTTTGGGCCTGTTTTCCTTTGATAATAAAAAAATAAAAACAAAATGAGGAGATATCCACAACTATTTACTACCATTTGAAAGCCCAAATTGTCCTAAAAAAAAAAAAACAAGGTATAATCCACATGGATGCACAAAGTAGTGATATGTACGGTTTTACTAACACATGTCAAAGTTTCAAATTTGTGCTTAGGCACTTAGATTTGTTTTACCCTTAGGTGTGAAGGGGGTTACATGTGCATCAACTGTTTGTTATTTTTAATCATCCCACATGGATTATAATCCTAATGGTTTGTGGGTAATTAACCAGCACTTTTTGTCTTTTTCCTGTTTATAGAATTCACGAGTATTGAGCCGGTTATATTAAGAGTTAAAACCAAGGAGCTCCCAGTGAATAGTGAAAATGTGTGCGTGGACGTAAGAAATGTTGTAAATTACACACTGGGTAAGTTTTCTACACACTTGCACGACCGTGCCTTTCTGTAACTGCAGATTTTGTCTGGAATTAAAGCGGAGTTCCGCCCCCCCCCCCCCCCCCACTCCAAAAATTAAAAGTCAGCAGCTACACACACTGTACACATACTGTACACATACTATAGCTGCTGACTTTTAATATTAGGACACTTAGCGATGTCGGCACCGCAGCCGATGTTTCCATCGGCTGTCGGGTGCTGCTGCCGCCGCCATTGCCGGTAAGTGAACCCGGCAGTGAAGCCTTGCGGCTTCACGGGTGGGTCCCTACTGCGCATTCCTATTGCCTCAGCGGCGAGGAAAGGAGGAGGGGGCCAAACTTCCGAGGGACGGCGCCGTATCCCGGAAGTGGGGAAGGGTACCTGTCAAAAACAGGTACCCATTCCCCCCTGAAAGGTGCCAAATGGTGCATCGGAGGGGGGGCAGGAAGCAAAATAGTGGAAGTTCCACTTTTGGGTGGAACTCCGCTTTAAGTATTTATCTTCAGTGCAGTGCTGATAAAGCTTCATGTGCTGAGTCAGCTGAAGATTGAGGCCTTCGTGCACACGGGATGTTTTTACAGCACCTGTTTTTGGCCTCAAACTTTTTTTCTGCAGCCAATAAACTCCCCAGTATGTTATGCTATGTGTTTATGCACACATAGGCTGTTATCAGCAGTTTTCTTGCTTGAAAACCCCCCCAGAAATAGTGTTTTTTTTTTCAGCTGTAAAAACGCTCTAATGCTTTTAACTGATAAAAGCTTAAAAATGCTAAAAAAAAAAACACAGCTATTCGGCGCTTATCAGCATTTTTGAGCCATAAGCTTTCTTGGGAGTATTGCCTTGCTAAAAAACAAAGGCCTAGGGCCTCTTTCACACGGGGCGGATCCATTTGGATGAACTCCGCTTGCTCAGGGGTGATCGCTCTGTTGATCCCAGCTGAGCAGGCAGATGACAGCTCCATTTCCACTCACTGTGCAGAGACAGACCTGTCAGAGTCCTGCTCTCCTTTATGGGGAGATCAGATGAAAAACCCTGTCCGTTTTCCTCTGATTCCATCCGATCTGACCCGCTGGACGGATGGCAAAATGTATTGCCATCCATCTGTTTTCAGCGGATCTTGTCGGATCAGATGAGAGGCGGGGGCCGCTGACATCCACCTCCCTATAAAGGTCAATGGGTGGCCCAATCAGGTCTGCCTGAAAAATGGACAGGCGGACCTGAACGGTCCAATCGTGTGAAAGGGGCCCAAAGATAAACACCCTATAAAGTGAAATAAAGTAAACTGATTTTCCTCATGCAGCTGCACAGTCATAGCTTATTGAAAAATGAGAATATACACTGCTGAAAAAAAATTAAAGGAACACTTTGAAAACCCATCAAATCTCAATAGGGAAACATCTCATGCTGGATATCTATAGTAATATGGACTGGGCAATGTGTTAGGAGCTATAACTGGTATGGACTGGGTAATGTGTTAGGAGCTATAACTGGTATGGACTGGGTAATGTGTTAGGATCTATACTGATATGGACTGGGTAATGTGTTAGGATCTATACTGATATGGACTGGGTAATGTGTTAGGATCTATACTGATATGGACTGGGTAATGTGTTAGGATCTATACTGGTATGGACTGGGTAATGTGTTAGGATCTATACTGGTATGGGCTGGGTAATGTGTTAGGATCTATACTAATATGGACTGGGCAATGTGTTAGGATCTATACTGGTATGGACTGGGTAATGTGTTAGGATCTATACTGGTATGGACTGGGTAATGTGTTAGGATCTATACTGGTATGGACTGGGTAATGTGTTAGGATCTATACTGGTATGGGCTGGGTAATGTGTTAGGATCTATACTAATATGGACTGGGTAATGTGCTAGGATCTATACTGGTATGGATTGGGTAATGTGTTAGGATCTATACTGGTATGGACTGGGCAATGTGTTAGGATCTATACTGGTATGGACTGGGTAATGTGTTAGGATCTATACTGGTATGGACTGGGTAATGTGTTAGGATCTATACTGGTATGGACTGGGTAATGTGTTTGGATCTATACTGGTATGGGCTGGGTAATGTGTTAGGATCTATACTAATATGGACTGGGCAATGTGTTAGGATCTATACTGGTATGGACTGGGCAATGTGTTAGGAGCTATAACTGGTATGGACTGGGTAATGTGTTAGGAGCTATAACTGGTATGGACTGGGTAATGTGTTAGGATCTATACTGATATGGACTGGGTAATGTGTTAGGATCTATACTGATATGGACTGGGTAATGTGTTAGGATCTATACTGATATGGACTGGGTAATGTGTTAGGATCTATACTGGTATGGACTGGGTAATGTGTTAGGATCTATACTGGTATGGGCTGGGTAATGTGTTAGGATCTATACTAATATGGACTGGGCAATGTGTTAGGATCTATACTGGTATGGACTGGGTAATGTGTTAGGATCTATACTGGTATGGACTGGGTAATGTGTTAGGATCTATACTGGTATGGACTGGGTAATGTGTTAGGATCTATACTGGTATGGGCTGGGTAATGTGTTAGGATCTATACTAATATGGACTGGGTAATGTGCTAGGATCTATACTGGTATGGATTGGGTAATGTGTTAGGATCTATACTGGTATGGACTGGGCAATGTGTTAGGATCTATACTGGTATGGACTGGGTAATGTGTTAGGATCTATACTGGTATGGACTGGGTAATGTGTTAGGATCTATACTGGTATGGACTGGGTAATGTGTTTGGATCTATACTGGTATGGGCTGGGTAATGTGTTAGGATCTATACTAATATGGACTGGGCAATGTGTTAGGATCTATACTGGTATGGACTGGGCAATGTGTTAGGATCTATACTGGTATGGACTGGGTAATGTGTTAGGATCTATACTGGTATGGACTGGGTAATGTGTTAGGATCTATACTGGTATGAAGGGGGTAATGTTAGGATCTATACTGGTATGGACTTGGTAATGTGTTAGGATCTTTACTGGTATGGACTGGGTAATGTGTTAGGAAGGAAAGGATGCCATATAGTTTGATGGAAATGAAAAATGATCACCCTACAGAGGGCTGAATTCAAAGACACCCCGAAATCAAAGTGAAAAAATGATGCAGCATGATAGTCCATTTTGCTGAAATTTCATTGCAGCCACTCAGAATAATCCTCAGTGGTTTGTATGGCCCCCACATGCTTGTATGCATGCCTGACAACGCCGGGGCATACTCCTAATGAAATGACAGATGGTGTCCTGGGGAATTTCCTCCCAGATCTGGACCAGGGCATCACTGAGCTCCTGAATAGACTGAGGTGCAACCTGGTGGCATCGGATGGACCAAAACATAATGTCCCAGAAGTGTTCTACTGGATTTAGGTCAGGCGAGCATGGGGGCCATTCAATGGTATCATTTCCTTTATCCTCCAGGAACTGGCTGCATACTCTCACCACATGAGGCCAGCCATTGTCATGCACCAGGAGGAACCCATGACCCACTGCACCAGCGTAGGGTCTGACAATGGGTCCAATGATTTCATCCCGATTCCCAATGGCAGTCAGGGTGCCATTGTCTAGCCTGTAGAGGTCTGTTCGTCCCTCCATGGCTATGCGTCCCCAGACCATCACTGACCCACCACCAAATCGGTCATGGTGAACAATGTTACAAGCAGCATAACGTTCTCCACGGCTTCTCCAGACCCTTTCAGGTCTGTCACATGGGCTCAGGGTGATCCTGCTCTCATCTGTGAAAAGCACAGGGCGCCAGTGGCGGACCTGCAACCCCTGGTGTTCAATGACAAATGCCAGTTGAACTCCATGGTGCTGGGCAGTGAGCACAGGGCCCACTAGAGGATGTCGGGCCTCCAGGCCACCCTCATGAAATTTGTTTCTGATTGTTTGGTCAGAGACATTCACATCAGTGTCCTGCTGGAGATCATTTTGTAGGGCTCTGGCAGTGCTCATCCTGTTCCTCCTTAAACAAAGGAGCAGATACCGGTCCTGCTGATGGGTTAAGGACCTTCTACGGCCCTGTCCAGCTCTCCTATAGTGACTGCCTGTCTCCTGGAATCTCCTCCATGCTCCTGAGACTGTGCTGGGAGATACAGCAATCCTTCTGGCAATGGCAAGTACTGGTGTGCCATCCTGGAGGAGTTGGACTGCCTTTGCAACCTCTATAGGGTCCAGGTATCCCCTCATACTACCAGTAGTGACACTGACCCTATCCAAATGCAAAACTAATGAAAAATAGTCAGAAAAAATGAGTAGGGGAAAACAATTTCAGTGGCCTCCACCTGTAAAACCATTCCTGTATTGGGGGCTGTCTCATTGTTGTCCATCTAGTGCACCTGTTGTTAATTAAATTAACACCAAAGCAGCTGAAACAGATTAACAACCCCCTCTGCTACCTAACTGACCAGATCAATATCCTTGATTCTGTACTCTGATTAAAAAGTGTTTAATTTTTTTTTACCGGTGTATATTTTTCTATCTTCTGTTGAAAGACACAGCTTGATAGTAAGAATCCTACTGCCACCTACAGGAGAAGTGGACAATGATGTGGGAAAACTAAAGGCTAGTTCCCGAGAGGCTATAACCCTTCCAGCTCACACCTGCTCAATTTTGCTTGTTGTTTTAGGAGAGTATCATCCCTTTCCTACCCTCATTTTTTTTTTTTTTGCTTCAATTGAAAGATATTCCACAGTTACCAGCTACTAGTAGTTTCAGTAATCTCTTCTTCTCAAGAGAGAATAAATTCAGTTCCTCTAATCTTTTCTCATAGCTGAGCTCTTCCATGCCTCTTATCAGTTTGGTTGCCCTTCTCTGCACTTTCTCCAGTTCCCCGGTATCCTTTTTAAGAACTGGTGCCCAAAACTGAACTGCATATTCCAGATGAGGTCTTACTAATGATTTGTACAGGGGCAAAATTATATCTCTCACTCTGGAGTCCATGCCTCTGTTAATACAAGAAAGGACTTTGCTCACGTTGCAAACCACAGCTTTGCATTGCATGCTATTATTAAGCTTAGGCTCTACCAGGACACCCAGATCCTTCTCTGCTATGGATTCCCCCAGTTGTACTCCCCCTAGTATGTATGATTCATGCATATTCTTACCCCCAAGTGCATAATTTGATATTTATCAACAATAAACCTCATCTGCCACATAGTTGCCCAATTAAACAGCACATTGAATGGTACTTTTAATCCCAGACCCTATATCATTTATAAATATGTTTAAAAGTAAGGGTCCCAACACTGAACCTTGGGGTACACCACTGATAACCTTAGACCATTCAGAGTAAGAATCTTTAGCCACTACTCTCGGAATTTGGTCTTTTAGCCTGTTTTTTATCCATTTACAAACTGATTTTTCCAAGCCTGTAGACTTTACACAGTGTGGGGAACTGTGTCAAACGCTTTTTGTAAAATCCAAGTATACTACATCCACAGCCACCCCGCTGTCCAAGTATACCACGTCCACAACCACCCCTCTGTCCAAGTATACCACGCCCACAGTCACCCCTCTGTCCAAGTATACCATGTCCAAAGCCAACCCTCTGTCCAAGTATACCACGTCCACAGCCAACCCTCTGTCCAAGTATACAACATCCACAGCCAAACCTCTGTCCAAGTATACCACGTCCACAGCCACCCCTCTGTCCAAGTATACCAAGTCCACAGCCACCCCTCTGTCCAAGTATACCACGTCCATAGCCACCCCTCTGTCCAAGTATACTACATCCACAGCCATCCCACTGTCCAAGTATACCACGTCCACAACCACCCCTCTGTACAAGTATACCACGTCCACAGTCACCCCTCTGTCCAAGTATACCACGTCCAAAGCCAACCCTCTGTCCAAGTATACCACGTCCACAGTCACCCCTCTGTCCAAGTATACCACGTGCACAGTCACCCCTCTGTCCAAGTATACCACGTCCACAGCCACCCCTCTGTCCAAGTACACCACTTCCATAGCCACCCCTCTGTCCAAATATACCACGTCCACAGCCACCCCTCTGTCCAAGTATACCACGTCCACAGCCACCCCTCTGTTCAAGTATACCACGTCCACAGCCATACCTCTGTCCAAGTATACCACGTCCACAGCCAACCCTCTGTCCAAGTATACCATGTCTACAGCCACCCCTCTGTCCAAGTATACCACGTCCACAGCCACCCCTCTGTTCAAGTATACCACGTCCACAGCCATACCTCTGTCCAAGTATACCACGTCCATAGCCACCTCTCTGTCCAAGCATACCACGTCTACAGCCACCCCTCTGTCCAAGTACACCACGTCCACAGCCCACCCTCTGTCCAAGTATACCACGTCCACAGCCACCCCTCTGTCCAAGTATACCACGTCCACAGCCACCACTCTGTCCAAGTATACCACGTGCACAGTCACCCCTCTGTCCAAGTATACCACGTCCACAGCCACCCCTCTGTCCAAGTACACCACTTCCATAGCCACCCCTCTGTCCAAGTACACCACTTCCATAGCCACCCCTCTGTCCAAGTATACCACGTCCACAGCCACCCCTCTGTCCAAGTATACTACGTCCACAGCCACCCCTCTGTCCAAGTATACTATGTCCACAGCCACCCCTCTGTCCAAGTATACCACGTCCACAGCCACCCCTCTGTCCAAGTATACCACGTGCACAGTCACCCCTCTGTCCAAGTATACCACGTCCACAGCCACCCCTCTGTCCAAGTACACCACTTCCATAGCCACCCCTCTGTCCAAGTATACCACGTCCACAGCCACCCCTCTGTCCAAGTATACTACGTCCACAGCCACCCCTCTGTCCAAGTATACTATGTCCACAGCCACCCCTCTGTCCAAGTATACCACGTCCACAGCCACCCCTCTGTCCAAGTATACCACGTCCACAGCCACCACTCTGTCCAAGTATACCACGTGCACAGTCACCCCTCTGTCCAAGTATACCACGTCCACAGCCACCCCTCTGTCCAAGTACACCACTTCCATAGCCACCCCTCTGTCCAAGTACACCACTTCCATAGCCACCCCTCTGTCCAAGTATACCACGTCCACAGCCACCCCTCTGTTCAAGTATACCAGGTCCACAGCCACCCCTCTGTCCAAGTATACCACGTCCACAGCCACCACTCTGTCCAAGTATACCACGTGCACAGCCACCCCTCTGTCCAAGTACACCACTTCCACAGCCACCCCTCTGTCCAAGTATACCACGTCCACAGCCACCCCTCTGTCCAAGTATACCAGGTCCACAGCCACCCCTCTGTCCAAGTATACCACGTCCACACCTACATCTCTGTCCCAAGTATACCATGTCCACATCTCTGTCCCAAGTATACCACGTCCACAGCCACCCTTCTGTCCAAGTATACCACATCCACAGCCACCCCTCTGTTCAAGGTTTTATTACCTTCTCGTAAAAATAATTCAGATTTGTCTGACAAATTCTGTCTTTCATGAATCCATGCAGTCTAATGCTTAAAATCCATTTTTTTCAGCAAAAATTCATCTATGGGGTCTTTTATTAAACTCTCCAGTATCTTCCCGAAAAAAGAAGTTAAACTAACAGGTCTAAAGTTACTTGGTAAAGACTTTGATCCCTTTTTTAAAATTTAGGCACCACAGTGGCCCTACGCCAATCCAGTGGTACTATTCCAGTCATTAAAGAGTCCCTAAGAATTAGAAACAATGGCATTGAAGTGACAGAGCTCAATTCTTTTATGATTCGTGAGTGGATGCCATCTGGTCCAGGTGCTTTATTCACCTTTCATTCTGTCTAAATATTTCTGGACCATATCAATTTTGAGCCATAGTGGTTTATTTGGGGCTGGGTCAATGCCATCACCATTATGGAAATTAGCTCCCTCATGCTCCTTGGTATACACCAAGCTGAAAAAGGTTTTAAAAGAGATGTATGAGATTATTTTTCCCCCATTTTATACTTACCTAGGTGGATGCAGAATCGGTCCGATGCTGCATCTATCCCCCGATGCCTCTGCACTGAGAACCGAGCGATCGAACACCGCGATCACTCGGTTCTCACAGCTCCCCGAGCAGAGAGCTGCTGCCTGTCAGTCACCGCTCTCTGCTCTGCCCCCTCCTCGCTCATTGGAGTGCTGGGCTGTGGCGGGGTGGGAGCGGCCTGCTCAGGCTCTCAGTGGCTCGGTGAGAGGTTGAGCCGGGGGTCAGTCCAGGCACCTGGCGGATCCCGACTTCGTGGTTGCGATGATGCGGTGCCTGGACTGACTTCTGTGACATCAGCAGAGAGCGAACAGCCCGCTCTCTTCTGAAAACAGGTCACAGGAGTGCAGAACAAACTGCACTCCTGTGATCCATAGGAGATGTACAGCCAAACGAGCTTTGGCTGTACATCTCATTTAGGGTAATACATTTGCCTTCTCTTTTTTCCACAGTCACACACTCCAGATTATTTTGTAGAGGGCCTACATGCTCAGACTTTTTTACTGTTCATATATTTGAAGATTTTTCTTTAGGTTTGTCCTACTCGTTTTTGCAACCTGTCATTCGTTTTAAATTTTTGCGGCCTTTGATCCTACCGTATGAATCAAAGATGGCAACCATGATCCATGTGGTGGGAGGCTGTGTCAGCCATTATGGGTGTGGTTGTACACATTTTACCACATCCTTAAAATATTAGCGGTACCAGATCTGTAACCTCATTTTGTGACAAACGCAGCAGGAGCTGTGTTTGCTTATAGTTTTTCTTTATTTGACTGGCGGTATATTCCTCACGGGCCGGTAGGATTTGTCATATTTGATTGATTTGATATAATTTTTTTTCTTTTTACACCTTCTTTTTATCACTTAATTACCTATCACAAAAATGTAAACATCCCTTGTGATAGAAATAGGGCATGACAGGTCCTCTTTATGGAGACATCTGGGGTCTGTAAGACCCCAAATTTCTCCTCTACCCTGGAAAGCATGAGTTAAACAAAACAAATATATATATATAGATCTCTGCTTTCCAGAAAAAAAAAAAAAGGCAGTGTTTACATCTGCCAAAACTGGAAGTGATGTTATCACTTCCGGCCTCCTAGCACCATAGAGATGGCTGGGGACCATCTGTTTTACACCGGGCTGTATGGTAACCTGGCAGAAGCACCGGATTGCATACTGGGCTCTCCAATCACTCAGGAGAGCATGAAGAGACACCAGAGTGTGGCATGGGGGGGGGGGGGGGGGTTCCTGTTCCCTACCACTGCCTATAAACTCAATCCAGCAGCTTTTCAGCCGCTAGGATGGCTTTTACAAAAAATGATCGCTGGCTGAAAAAAAAAAGATACCGGGATGATGCCTGTAGCTGCAGGCATCATTCTGGTATAACCACTGTAACCTAAGGAGGTCTATGAACGTTCTACAGTCCAGAAGTTGTTAAAGGTGGCGTTTTTTCCACTAACTACCAATATAATGGTTATTCTTCTCACTGACCCCTAGTTAATTTCAGTAGTAAACCTGCTACTTGATTTAGACTTGAAAATCTTTTCAAAGGTTTCCCTGGGGCAGAATGTTTAAGAATTGCTGCTCTAGGAGGCTGGCATTCAGTTTTCCATTGCCCGGTGTCCATTCTCCCCAGTACGCAGTGGTATAACCCTAGGTTTCTTACTATCAAGCTGTGTCTCCCAGTCTCTCAGAGCACTCTGAGAAAAAGATTTTACTGTCAATACAAAAATCCTATTTTTTTTTTTTTTTTTAACCTATGTTCTTACTGCAGATGATGATGATGTAATTATCGAGAGACCACGGGGTCCTGAGAAATTCAACCTAAGAAATATTCCCTCAAACAAAGTCCAGTACAACATAAAAAATAGTGGATACTGCCAAAGATTGGTGAGATGGCCAGTTGGTCAGAAAGAGGACGTCACCCTCAAACGTTTTGTTCCGGCCTTGCCAAAGGAACCCGAAAGGACTTTTAACTGCACTGAATGCGGGAAGAGGTTTTTAAAGCTATCCGATCTTAGGCTTCACCAAGGAATCCACAAAATGAAAATGAAACAGTTTAACGGG
This sequence comes from Pelophylax lessonae, assembly GCF_965119305.1. Lineage (NCBI taxonomy): Eukaryota > Metazoa > Chordata > Amphibia > Anura > Ranidae > Pelophylax > Pelophylax lessonae. The sequence continues at coordinate 21,938,348 of NC_138779.1, read as the reverse complement.
TCAGTGGCCCAGCTGAGACCCCAGCCAAAGGTTGAGACCGGTCCAAAGACCCCTGCCGAGGACCGCTTTCTTCAAAGAGCATCGATCAAAAATACACCCGAAGCAAAGCCTTTGTCGTGCGTGTTCGGAAACGACGTAAGCCCCAACTCCAGCATCATACAAAGTCAAAAATCTTTTGCCAAGGAGAGACGGTTCGTATGTAGGTTCTGCGGCAAAAGGTTTCAGAATAACAGTAACCTTATTGGACATGAGAGAATCCACACAGGGGAGAAACCATTTGAATGTCCCGAATGCGGAAAAAGTTTCAGCCAGAAGGCCAACCTCACCACCCATCAGAGACTTCATACTGGGGAAAGGCCCTTTGTTTGCATCACTTGCGGCAAAGGCTTTGCCCAAAAGATAAACCTTTTAACACATGAGCAGACACATGCGAAGAAGAGAAAGAAGATTGATGGAAAGCACGTTATGTTGAACTAATTCCGTATTTCACTTCAGGTTGTGGCTGAATATGCATCAGCTACGATTACCATAAAGTGCCTGAGAATCACTCGTTCCTCTACACTAGGGGCTAAGCTATGCGGACCAGATATGACTGAAGGAACAAACTCTTCTAAGGTGGTCGCTATTTTGGGGAAAAGCGTAGGATATTGAACGGTTAAAAAAAATGGCAAAAAAAGGAAAATTACCCAGGTTAAAGAATTTAAGTCCCTGACTCATTCAGGTTGGAAAGTTTCAGTGAGGCATCTTTATCAGTGGTGAAATTTAAAAGGACAGTCAAGGTGGTAGCCCCTCAGTCCAGAACTTTTTATATTAGAAAACATTGGGAAAGTAATGGTTGTCTAAGATGTCTATAACTTAAACTGATATGGAGGTGATTTGGGTATGACTGACGTCCCAAAAAGCTCTTCAAACCTTTATGCTGCTAACAGCATTGTTGTATTTTAGGAAACTTAATTTGCCCCCCAGGAAAGCTTTTAAAAGTCAGGTATATGTGGAATAATTTAATTTCAAAAGTTGGCTTTGGTGTCTACATCTCCTCAGCTGGTCCTATCTATCACACCTCATATTTTAAAGCAGTGGTCACTAAACTGTGACCTGAGGTCCCTTTATCTGGCCCTTGGGACACTATTCCTTCTACTGATACGAGGCATTATTCCCTCCTCTGACACCAATGATGGGGTATAACTTCTTCCTCTGACACCAATGATGGGGCAATATTCCTCCCACTGACCACCAAGCCTGAGGCATTATCTACACCCAATGGCCACAGTTCAGCCCCCCTAAAGTCTGAAAGACAGTAAACTGGCCCTTTGTTTAAAAAGTTTGGAGACCCCTGTTTTAAAGAATAAATGCACCTTACAGTTTTCCAGAATGCTGTGGAACATCTCAGCAGCAAGGTAGAGGCCCCTGTCTTATATTAGGGATAAGGATAGGCCTTTAGTTTGAGCCAAGTTCATATGGAGCTTATTTAGCATACAAAAGCACTTTGCCTTTTCTTAGGCTATTATATTAAGTTTGAGATATTTTCCTCTTGCCATGTTTACTCAGTTTGGCATAGCCTAAGTAGATTACCAAAAAAGCTCATTTATATCATTCATGGTTATTTCAGCTAGAAATGACAGAAATCAGACCTTCTCATCATAAAACTCAAACCCAAAATTACAGGCAAAACTTTATCTTTATAGTTTTAGGCTCGGTTCCCACTACTGCGACCCCACAGTTGTGTGACTTTGCATTGCGACTTGCCTGCAACTTGATGCGACGTTGGTGTTGGCCAATCATAACAATAAAGATAGTGACACATTCTGAAACCCACGATAAATGCTTAGTGGCCCCCCGCTCAGGCTAACAAGCTAAATCGGATGCTGCTGACTATTAAGGGAGGCTGAGGAGAGGTATTTCCAGACCCAAAAAACGTTGTAGAAATAGGAAGAGGTGGCCCGGTCCTCGCACACCCCACCTAGCCGTAGTGGTTAGCAGGTAAAAGCAGACACAGCTCGATTCATCCAAACCATGCCCCCAACATTTTTTGCGTTGCTCCTGGGACCTCCATGATTAAGCCTCAGGGTGGGGCAAAACATGTCGGGGGCATATAATATATAGAAATAGGAAGCGATAGCCTGACTGTCTTCTGGCTTCCGTGGTTAGCAGGTAAATGCAGCATCAGCTTGAATAATCCAAGCCATGCCCCCAACATATTTCGCCCTTCTCCTGGGACCTCCATGATTAAGCCTCAGGGCGAGGCGAAACTTGGTGGGGGCTTATCTTGGATAAATCGAGCTGAGGCTGCTTTGCCCCCAACGTATTTCGCCCTTTTCCTGGGACTTCCATGATTGAGCCTCAGGGTGGGGCAAAACTTGTTGGGGGCATATCTTGGATGAATCGAGCTGAGGCACGCGAGCCAGGTGAGGTGTATGGCAGCTGGGCTATCTCTTCCTATTTCTACATATTTTTGAACTTACAAAACTCTCTGAATTTAGATAAGACAAAGAAACACTTTGCTTGCAACGTTGTATTTTAACATTGCAGTCTATGCCACTCATGTCGCAAAGAAGACACAGAAAAGTGGTGCAGGAAACATTTATTGTCGCTGTGACATGAGTCGCAACAATTAAGACGGCACGAAACGAATGTATTTTGACTTGTCATGCTTCTGTTTTTGTCGCATGTAAAAGGAGAAGTTGCAGCAGTGTGAACAAGGGCTTAGGCAGAGTAAGAAAGGGCTAGAACCTCTAACAAGTTTTTGTTGCTAAAAGGTATAGGGCGCTGAATCGTTGGCCCTAATAGCTGTTCCATCGAGATTTCGGGCTTGGTATATGGAATTCAACTTCCTTTTAGGCAGGTCAACAAAGTGTAATGGCCATGGGTCAATTCGACTGTTGTGCAATGAGGAATACGCCAAAAACATTTCGTGAAGTCCAACAGTTAATTTTATTAAAGTCACATTTAAAGCCAACGCGTTTCCCTCAATTGAAATTTATTGGGCAGTTTGGGATATCTGTGCCTATTGCTGTTGATACTTCCCGAGATAAAATGGTGCCAACAGCTTCACTGTGCTCCATTTATTCCTTCTGCCTCAAAGCTAACCTTGTATATTTGTGGAAACAAATGAAAATTTGCTGCCTTCGAGAGCTTGGGTCATGTCTTTACAACTGACCGCCCTCTGGTGTCTAGAGGCTTACTTATTTTTTCCACCTGGCCTTCATGGGCATGGTACAATACCAATAGGTAGTAAGAGTGATACAAGCACAGTGTTAACAAGTCACAGTTGCTCAGAGGTATACAAGGTATGGAGTGACACCAAGGCTAAAAAATAACAAACATTACCACAAGGGTGAGCGAAGAACCCTAGGTGTAGTGCACCAACTGGGGAAAGAGCCGTCCAAGGCTGCCAAATGCTGTCAAATGTTTTGGGGCAATTAGGTTGATGCTGCTTAATTGCACATTAAATGTATATGACGGAGGGGCCAATGGTTGAAATGGTGCCAAGGCCCCTTGACCATTTTAATTCACCACTGATATACATATGCTTCATTGTAGGAATGTACACAAATGGTCACAGCGGGTACAAAACCTACATTCAAAGATGGACTTCAATCCATCATTAAATTGTAGAGATCGTTCATACCTGGTTACGATCAAAATATACCAGTATATTTTAGCCCCGAAGTCTACTTATTTTTAAATGCACACTATACATTTATTCGCAGGCTAATTTTAACATTAAGTTTTATGGACTCGTATTTTGACAGGTGCTACTCTGAGAAGACAAGATACATACAAAAAAAAAAAAAAGAAGTACCTCAGACATGAGAAGTATTTTAGAAGTTTCTAAAGTACGAATCATTTGTTCCAATTTTTCTAGCCTTATGTTAAAGTTAAAAAACAAAAAAACAAAAACAAAAAAAAAACAACAAATCTATATAAAAAAAAATTTGTTGTAACCGGTTTGTATATAACAGTTGTGTTTTAGATATCGGTTCAAGGCTGAAAGTCTAGACCGTTTGTCCACTAATAACAGTTTTCAGGGGTGAAAAAAAAATAAAAATATCCTGTACATAGATTAGTATCTCTCTCCCCAACTCTGAGACCTCAATGACACTTTTCCAGTATGCTAATTGTGTTGTGCAACCCTCGAAAAAGAAAAAAAAGTCTCTATTTTTAAGAAAAAAAAAAAATATGTTGACTGCAAACTTGGAGGAGAGAAATGTTTTTGTCTTTATTTTTTTTTTCTTTGTTATTTATTGAATAGTTATTCTGTTAGTGCAAATCTCTCTCCATCAGGTTTTTTTTGGGTAAAGGTTTTAATGTTAACACTAAAAAAAAAAACAAAAAAACATCCTGCTAAGACATATAACCTCCAGATGTAATTTATAGCTTAGTAGTTTCAGATTTGTGCTTCTATGTAGGCAATGCTGACAATGTTACATAAACCTCCATGTTTTAATGGTGTGTTATTTGCCAAGTAGACAAGCAAGACTTTCTGGAGTGAAACTATAAAATGTTGTAGATGGCTTTTTTTTTTTTCTCTTGTGCTATATCCTTTTTTTTTTTTAATTTTTTTGATTCTCCTGGATGAGTTTCAACAATATATTTGGTTCTAGGTTGCAAAAGAGCCTTTGGGCAGGCGGCCACACGTGTAAAGTTTCTGGTGAGATAGACGCAACTCCTCTGGTGCAGGTCAGGGATTAAGAATTGGGTGCTTGTGCCATATAAAGAATACGGTGCTTAAGTACAAAGACTAATGGCTCGTTTCCACTGAGCTTTCTGGTACGATTCGGTTCGGTACGGTATGCTATTTTTGCCGTTTGCATTATGAATGGTACCCTAATTCCGAACCGTACCGCACCACTTTTTGGTACCCTTTCGTTGGGGTACCAAACACATTAGTACCGTACCAACTGGGTGGAGCTACACTCTGCAGAACTTTGATTGGTTGACAGAGAATCGTCTATCACAGCTTTCCTGCTACACCACGCCTATCATGAAAGGGTACTATTGAAACGCAATGTGTACCGTTCCGAACCGTACCGTACCGTACCGTACCACTCAGTGGAAACGAGGCATTAAGGTATCCATATTCGGACATGAATGAGAAATGGGAATTGTTTTATTTCTCTTCAGATTGATACAAAGTATCAAGATGTCCATTGACGACGTCTGATAGCACATTAAAATCCACACGACAGTTGATGGAGCTGGTCAGAAGAGATCTTACTTTGAACGGTTAACGTCTTACCATTTATGTATTGCAGTTATAAATTTAGGAATGTACATTTCAGTCTGTGTATGGGTGCCTTTAAGCCCAGTTATAATAGATATTCAGTCATATGAACACTGAACCTTTTAACTTCCATTTTCATTTCATTCAGTTTTTCCTTCACTTGCAGTTGCACAATTTTGTCTAAATAGGACTGCAAAGTTTAATAGGCACTTGCCAAGTTCACTCCATAATATACCAGAGCTGCTCGGACATGCCCCTTTATTCCTCTGCACTACAAGTCTGCCTTTAGGTGAAGGGTGTGACTATTACTCATTAGACATGCGCACACCGGAAATTTGTGTTTGGTTTCAGATGCATTTTTTCGTTGAAGAATTTTAATACGTCATTTTCGTTATGTTGAACCGATTCATTTTCGGAATTTGTTTCATATTTTCGGCATTCGTTTAGCATATTGGTTGGTCCAGTTTTTTTTTTTTTTTTGAAAGATTGCTATATATTATGCCTTGTTTCCACTAAGCAGTTCGGTACGGTACGCAATTTTTGCCGTTTCCAGTGTCAAAAGTTGTGAATGGTACCCTAATTCCGAACCGTACCGTGCCACTTTTTTGGGACCCTTTCCTTGGAGTACCAAGCACATTAGTACCGTACCAACAGGGTGGAGCTACACTGTTGAGTTGCTGTTGATCTTAGGGACTGTTGGCGGTGGAAACGCAAGCCTGATCGAGGTGTACCGTTCCAAACAGTACTGTGCCACTTTTTTGGGACCCTTTCATTGGGGTACCAAGCACATTAGTACCTTACCAACAGGGTGGAGCTACACTGTTGAGGTACTGTTGAGCTTAGGGACTGTTGGCGGTGGAAACGCAAGCCTGATCAAGGTGTACCGTTCCGAACCGTACTGAACTGTACCGAACCGAACCATACCGCTCAGTGGAAACGAGGCATTCCTTTTCAGTTTCCATATTTCTAGTGTATTTGTTATTCATATATGGAAACTACTCAATATTTTCGGAGGCAACCGAATAAATAATGCAAAATTCGGTGGCTCCGAATTTTTCAAACATTAGGCCCCTTTCACACGGGCTTTCTGATCAGGTCCACCTATCAGTTTTTTCATGATCAGATGCTCCATGCATCCCTATGGAGAGACCGATGTCAGCGGGGACATCTCTGCTGACACCCACTGCTATCCGATCCAATCCTGTCGGTGAAATCCAGATGGATGGAAACCCTATTTTCCATCCGTCTGGAGGATCAGATGAAAACGAACAAGCGGTCCTTTATCATCCGATCTCCCCATAGAGGAGAGCGGGGATCTGATAGGTCTGTCTCTGCACACAGAGCGGAGACGGAACTGTCATCCACCTGCTCAGCAGGGATCGGCATGGAGTCCGCTTGACAGAAAGCCCGTGTGAAAGGACCCGAAGAATCGCATTAGACTGCGGAAGTTAACTGACGATTACAAATTCAATTGAAATCACAACTTTACTTGAATCCGAGTTATTGAACGAATGTGAAAATGTAATTCTTTTCTCCATGGGCCTGAACTACTATCACATTGTGTGACGTTATGCGAACAAAACAAATGCATACGTTAATTTCATTATAACTTTTTTTCGTTTTTTTTTTTTTCGGACAGTTGAAATTCGTTACTATGTCCATTCGGAGATTCGGGATACATCTGAATCTCCGAAAATAACATTTTCTTCCGAAAGGAGATTTGTTACGAAACACGCATGTCTATTACTCATCCGTGCCACCATAGAGCACTTGAGTAGGAGTACAGGAAGCACATTTATAGTTCAAAGAGGTATTTTAGGCATTTACAGTCAAAAATAAAAATATAACTTATCACAGCACAGGACTTTAAATAAACAAACAGTTTTGAGATTTGAAATGAGCCTTAAGACGCAGTTAACTTGTCAATCTTTTTATTTTTTTTTTTTTTATTTAGGACTGTGTTCAATTTAGAAACTAAAGCTAAAGGTATTTTCCATTAAATGTATTAAAATAGTTTTACATTAAATTAGGATATATTGCAGAATAGTCTGGTCGCACATGCCTAAAGCACTAGGAGGCAACATATGTTGCTGTTGACAGCTCGGCTGCCTAGTTGTTAGAGAATTTGGAGGAAAAATTTTGCCCAGATGTAGAATCTGACGTTAAAGGCCTCAGTAGGGAGTTGAACATTGGCTCCATTTTATTGTCCATCGTAGCAGAGTTTCCAAATGTACTAAAATGGCAATTTTCCATTTATAACTGCAACCCAGAGTTGTTCTTAATGACCACTAAAGTGGCTTTACATGAAATTGGTTTTCGTCTTAAATTTTTTTCCAAGGCCCAAAGCTGAAGCTAAACTTTTGTGAATTTTTTTGCTTTTTTACAATAGGTAACTTGAACTTTTACATGGCAGTTATATGAATTCAAGGCCCATAGCTGAAGCTCAGCTTTTCTCCAATTTTTTTGCTTTTCCACCATGGGTAACTTGAACTTCTACATGGAAAATCCAAGGCCCATAGCTGAAGCTCAACTTTTCTCCATTTTTTTTTCTGCTTTTCCACTATGGGTTACTTGAACTTCTACATGGAAAAACCCAAGGCCCATAGCTGAAACTCAACTTTTCTCCATTTTTTTCTGCTTTTCCACTATGGGTTACTTGAACTTCTACATGGAAAAACCCAAGGCCCATAGCTGAAGCTCAGCTTTTCTCCATTTTTTTTTTTTGTTTTTCCACCATGGGTAACTTGAACTTCTACATGGATAAATCCAAGGCCCATAGCTGAAGCTCAGCTTTTCTCCATTTTTATTTTTTGCGTTTCCGCTATGGGTAACTTGAACTTCTACATTGAAAAACCCAAGGCCCATAGCTGAAGCTCAGCTTTTCTGCAGTTTTTTGCTTTTCCGCCAACTTGAACTTCCAAATGGCAAGTGTAAGGACTCCACATTACCAAAATCTACAAAACATTTTTTGGTCCTCCACATTATTTGTCAGACTGTAGTGAAAACTTTAAGGCTTTAAACACTGTAGATAGTGTAGCTGCATGTCTTAAAGTAAGAGGGGGAAAAAAATGTAAAACATAAAAATTCTTTATTTTAAAAAGTTGACAATTTGAGCTCATATTTAGTGAACACAAACCTATAGATGAAGTAATATATGTAGTAGCAATATAGAATTAGCAAACATTTTTCTTTTCTTACGGTCTATCGGTGGAAATGAGTACTGTTGAGTTTTTGTTTAAGAAATGTTTATGTTGCAATGAATACCGCAGTATAAGTAGGTCAAATTTTATGTTTTTCTTTTTCCGTGTTTACTGCAGATATCTTCCAGGTTACAGAACTCAAGAAATGCAAACAACTCATAATTTTCAGGATACAAAGTCAATGTAATTGTTCAGGAAATTTTAATCTTGATGTTGTTGTTGTCATTGTACAAGCTGAAAGATATAGTCACCCGACTGCTCACGTAACTTGCAAATTAGTCTGTCGTATTTGATGCAGGTCACCTTTTTCATGTTGCCCGAATTCTACTGAGGTTTAGGAGATGGGCTGTGTACTCTTTGTGCATAGCACCAGTCTAGGACTTTATGGCTCGCGCTGTTTAACATCAAAGGGAAGCTGCTACCATTAAGTGTATGTAAACCCTAAATCTGTTTTTCAGCCTATTTGGCATCATGGCTAATTGTAATACTGTTTTCTCTGAACATTTCTTAAACAAGTAATGTTTTGTTACTCTGTTGCAAAGTTTTTGTTTTTTTCTTTCCTGGAGATCCTGCCAGTAACAGCACTTCTGTTGCAGGCTGGCAGTGCTAAGCCATTTCCAATTAACAGCAATGTCATCAGCCTAACATTAGTGATTGGGCTAAGGTTCGGGAAGCTTTCACAGGATAGCAGACCACCAGCCCAATCAGCTTTGCCTGCCCCACCCCTAGCTGCACGTAACAAAGAGGCAGGATGCTGGCTGATATAATTTTCCATATATGCCCATTTTTTTTATTTCTGGTACAATAATTTATATTGTTGCATGTCTAAATAACAAAACAGCTGGTCACCTTTGCAGGGGGTACACAACAAGGAAAGAAACAAAGCCTATAGGTGTAAGTAATATCTCATGCAACTACACATTTTAGTTTGCAAAATATCTACTAGACGACCGCATGGTAAGGGCCGTAGGTCTGCACAAATTGCCCAAGTCTGAGGGCCTAGGGGCATACCATGAAGGATCAGAAAAGAAAGGGAAAATGGGGGGGGGGGGGCAGCGGAAACAGAGAAATTCTCAGTGAAAGGAAGATGGGGAGCAAAGGGGAAGAGTAGGGAAGGGGGAGGGGTTCCTTCAGGCTTGGGCAGTAATTTAAACAATTACAAGGTGCCCAGGCTCGTTGGGTGCAGGGCGAGAATAGCATACAACCACCAGGGAGCCCATCATTTTTAAAAATTTAGCATGGGAAACTTGTAGAATACTGGAAATGTTTTCGTTGATCATCAAGGTGGTGAGAGTGCTCTTCACCGCTGCAAACGATACGGCAGGTGTTTTCCAGGCCCTAGCAATGACGTGTTGGTGTCGATAAACAGATAAGTCACGAGTTTCTGTTTGGAACGAGAATAGGCCCTAAATTGGCCAGTGCAGTAGAGCAGTTTAGCGTCTTTTTGGATCATATATGGTCATTTTTTTTACATCATTGACCTAAAGTGACAGAACCGGCATTCCTGACCCCCAGCCACACCTAACAAAGAGGGAAGGTACTGGCTGGTATCATTTTCCAGATGTGACCATTTTTGGACATTGTCATTGACCAAATAGAGCCATGTGACCATATTAGGTCAATGATGGAACCTGCATCCATATCCCTTTGTTACGTGCGGCTGTGGACGGGGAGTTTCCTGACTGGTGGCCTGATTCCCATAGGTTTAGGCTGAACCTTTGCTTATCCCTACTTACCATGCATGGTTTTTTAATTAACTGTTGGGCTTCTTACCTGATAGGCCTCCCAACTGAAAAAGCATGCATGGGTAAGTAGGGTATAAGCTACTTACCTGAACCTACAGGAAGCTATCCCATGAAAGCAGGCACGTAAAAAGGGATTGGGATGCTGATGACATCATCCCAACAGCAGGATGACAAAGCTGCTTCTAATTGATGGGCAGCTACATGGCAGGTTTAATGTTGAAAAATGTAAGGTAATGCACTTGGGTGTCAGAAACATGAACGCAAGCTACTCGATAGGGGGGAACCTCTGGGTGAATCTAAGATGGAAAAGGACCTGGACAACAGGCTTGGCAGTGGCATGCAATGCCAAGCCACTGCAAGCAAAGCAAACAGAATTCTGGCATGTATAAAAAAGGGGATTCACTCCAGAAATAAAAGAGATTATTCTCCCACTCTACAAGACTCTGGTCCGGCCACATCTGGAGTATTCTGTCCAGTTCTGGGCACCGGTCCTCAGAAAGGATGTGCTGGAACTGGAGAGAGTCCAGAGAAGGGCAACAAAAATAATTAGGGGAATGGAGGACATCAGCTATGAGGAAAGACTACAAGCACTGAACTTATTCTCTTTGGAGAAGAGACGATTGAGAGGGGATATGATATCAATGTACAAATACTGTACGGGTGACCCTAGCATAAGGAACAAACTTTTCAGAGAAAGGGAATACAATGAGATACGTGGCCACTCACTAAAACTAGAGGAAAAATGGTTTAACCTTAAAATACATAAGGAGTTCTTTACTGTCAGAGCAGTAAGGATGTGGAATTCTCTTCCACAAGCAGTGGTATCAGCAGGGAGCATCGATAGTTTCAAAAAACGATTAGACGGGCACCTTAAAGTTCACAACATAAAGGGGTATACAGAGTACAGTTAACAGCAAACACACACGCACATATCATAGGATGAACTGGATGGACTGATGTCTTTTTTCAACCTAACCATGTAAAGCGTTGTCAGCCCAAAGCAGGAAATGCTGTTAGTGGCAGGATCGCTTTGTAACAAAAAAACTGCAACAGATTCACAACAACTTTGTTTAAGCAAACTCCTTAATGAGGCATAATGTTCAACATCCTGAACAAACTACTTTTCATTTACATACACTTTAATTTTTCCTTTATTTTGGGTGTTTCTGCCAGAAACCCGCTATTCCCGAGATGTAAAGCCCCAGAATGCGAAAGCCATCTCTGATCGGACATTTCTGTGTATTTGTCTCTTACAGAATCTGTTACTGTTACATACAGTACGACAATGTTTGTGCTCGTCTTGGTTAAGGAATAAAAAAATAAGTGTCCCTTTTTAAGCAACGGACAAAGCCATGATATTTGTTGACGTACCGTTGGGTTACAGAGATGCATAAAATATTGTTGGGGGTGCACGCACAGAGTTGTTTAATAAAGCTGAACCTTTTTGATGTAGTAAACGTCAATTTTGCAGGTGACGCCTTGCCCACACACATAGGACGGGGCTTGCCAGACACACAGCAGATTCCTCAGTTGTACAAAGGTTTTTATGTGTTAGTGTTCCATAAATAAATGCAAAAGACTTATACTGAAACATGTATGCACACTGAATAAATTCAAGAGATAAATTTTGTATCGTTCAAAGTGTGTTTTGTGTACATCTCTGCAATAGTTGCACATTTCCGCCATGTTTTATCCCTTAAACCTCTTCCCACCCAGTCCCAGTGTCCCTTTAAAAGAGTCTTTACACCAGGGTGGTTAGGGGTGGTTTGGGTGAGGAAGGACTAGGCGATCTTGTGACCACTGTAGTTGGCTAGAAATTCTGGATGAACCAGCATGTACAAGCTATTGGGATTTGAGCACAAGTATAGTCTTGTTTTTGTGAACCAATGCCAGACTTTGGGTGCTGCTCAGGGCTCCAATGGGCTCTCTTCTGATGAACCACTGTGAGTGCAGGCAAGGACGGAGCTTGTTCGAGTTCCGTGAATACCAGTTAGAAAAAGAAACAGTCCTTAGTCACACATCACTACAAAAACCTGTGTGAGAAAACACCCCTCCATCCAGGCCACCCTCCAACGTGTGTCGCCACACCCATGGTGCTTAGTCATGGGGACTAATGACTATGGACTATATCTTATTTTTGTTGCATTGCTGCTCATTGGCCAGACCTGAACCTGGTGACTCTCCTCCAGTTTGTGTCTGTTTGCCCCATATTGGCCTTGTGTCCACTGTAGCATTTTCATTTTGCAGAGTAGAGTAGGGACTGGCCAGAAAGGGATTACTTTGACGCAGTTGCCCAGCTTAAAAGTGTATTGCAATATGTGTGAAAAAAAACCTTGATTTTTTAAATATTTTTTAAATATGTTTGGCCCATATTGGCCTTGTGTCCACTGTAGCATTTGCATTTTGCAGAGTAGAGTAGGGACTGGCCAGAAAGGGATTCCTTTGACGCAGTTGCACAGCTTAAAAGTGTATTGCAATATGTATGAAAAGAAACCTTGATTTTTTAATTGCAAAGTTTGCTAGCGAGGGTATATATAGCAGTGTGCAGAGGGTCCATCCAGAATTTGTAGTGTTAACACGAGATCACATCCCTTTAGCACCTGATGGAATATATACATGTAGAAGCTATTGGGATTTGAGCACAGGCATGTCTTATTTGCACTGTAATTAGCTGTCACAGTGGTCACATGATCAACAGCTGATCCCGTCATCTCACGGTCATTAGTAGCCACTGTGGGTCGTCTTTAACAGCTCAGTCACTGTGCTGGTCACAGAAAGCTCTGCCATCCATGGACACACATGAGCAGGTGTTAAAACCCACCCTCTTTGCCCCAACATGTGTTGCATGGGGGGCAAGAGAATAAATATGCTGCAAGTGGAAAAAATTACCCATTGATTCTGCAGGAAAATGAACTCCGCTTATAACTTCCAGAAAAGCACTCTGCACATAACTTCCTGTCAGCAACTGAATTTCCAAGCTGTGTTGATGAGGGGAGATGTCCTGTTGTCCTGCAGAGGCTGACTACAATGCACAGGATGCATTGTCTGCTCACTAAGGCCCTGTTCACACCTTAGTGTTTTTCAGCTCGTAAAAGGTTCATCTCTGAAGTTTCAAAATGCCCATTAAGCAAAATCCCATTAATTTCAATGCCCCTTATTCACATATGAGTGTTTTGTCTCCTAAAGCAAAACGCCTGAAGCTCAAAAAAGTACATGAGTTTCTTTTTTATCAGATTACAAGGGTTTTTGTTAGTTATCAATGCCTGCCTCCAAACATCTACAAAAAACACCTGAATACGATACGCTCAGGTGTGAATGGAGCCTTGAGGTTAGGAGAGCACTGGTCACCTGGCAGAATCAATGGGTAATTTTCTATACTTGCAGCACTAGTGGAGAGGAGCATGGGGAAATGTGCATTGCAGAGACTTATTTTTTCCACCTGATGTATATGCTAATGTTCAATTGTATGATAATCTGATTACTGCAAGCAATATACAATCAGATTGCTCTTGTACAAAATCCAGTTTCACCAAGAAACTGTTCTGATGTTGAACAAACCATCCATTTAAAATTGCACATTTTTAAGATCAGCTGGCCATATGGCCAATGATTTGACTAATGTCGTTCAAAAGTACTTAAAAAAAAAAAGTTTGCTTTTAGCATTCTATATTTTAGACTTTCTTGAAAGTCTACATTCACTGTTTGGTTTAAGAAAATATATTTCTATCCTGCTCCTTCGACTTTTCTCATCACTGTGGTAGAAAGCGGCCCCCGATTTGTCCCCAGCAGTGATTAAAAAATTGAACAAATGATCCTAAAACTAGGACTTTTGAAAGAAAGTCATCAAAGTGTATGGCCAGCTTTACTTTCTGTGTGTGTGGGCAGTTTCAGTCACTTGTTTGGGTGTAGATTTAGCATGGTTCGGTCACTAAATTACCTGTATGTGCCATCTTTTATAAAGCCTAAGGGCCGGTTGACACCATGAATCACACAGTGATCTGGGTACAGTGTAATTTCAGCCCATTCATTTGAATGGGCTGAAATTGTGCTGGACTACACAAAAAGTAGTGCATGCACTACTATACAAAATGCACAGCCACTGGATCGCTTGGTACTGCTTTACCATGCAAATGTATTGCATTTGTGACCTGTGTTTGGGGTGTCGTTAAGCTAACCTTGATACACTGCAGATTGCAAGTGCAGTGCACTTTTGAATGAGATACGAGAGACGCAGGTTTCCCGCTTCACGTTCTGGTGTGAACTGGCCCTAACTCCTAAGTTTCATTTTACTTTAAGTAGTTTGTTCACGCCAAGCTGGCCCAAAGAAATTATTCCTGTTAAGAAATGCAGCCACTGTCAGCACCATATAAATTGTATGTAATATCAATAGGGTGGCATCGATAGCAATGCCGATACTAAGCATTTGCACGAGTATCGGTACTCGTGCAAATGCTCCGATACCTGAAACCTATACTTTCAGGCTCGGCTCTCGCAGCTGTCAGCGGTATTCCCCCACTGACAGCTGAAATGTAAAACAAAAAAAAAAACTGGCAATTATTGATTGTTAAGGAGCAAGACCGCCGTGTCCTTACCCAATGACTCCTTCCCCTGTTGACAGCTAAAGTGTAAACTAAGTCCCGGTAATTGGAGCTGTCAAAAAAAAAAAAAGCAGTTGGGCAATGTTTACAGAAAGATAAAAATAAACATTGTTTCTTTTTGTATTTTTCTGTTAATTCATCTACAGATCATAGGAATGAACGTCGATCTACAGATGAAGCCAGTTTAAAGCAACCTGTAAAGTAAAAGAAAACATTTTTGTTTTTTATTAAATGTTTCTCTGTTTAACCCATTATTAACCCTTAATTTACTCTAATCAGCCTTAATTAACTCCTTATTCTCCTACTGTTTAGCAATTTACAGTTTACAATTTATTTTTATACATATATTTGTATTTCTGATTGGCTGAGGTGGAGATTGGGGTCATCCTCCCACCAGTCAGAGAAAGCTTTTTTGATAAAAATACAGGGCTTCCTGTGAATGGCTGAGCAGTGCTGGACTCAATTTTGTTCTGAGAATGTGAAGGCCCCATACTGCTGCTGTAACACAGGATGTAGCCAAGGTAACACAGAGTTTATACAGTGCTGAAAGCAGGTGCGTTTCTTAGTAACGGAAATAGTTCATTTGGGCCAGCTTGGAATGAACAAACTACTTAAAGTGAAATTAAACTTAGAGTTAGGTTTAAGACTATGAAGACTTTGACAGCCATGGCTCTTGAGGGCCAGGTGAATGGAACTGGTCAGGTATGGTTGAATACATTTTTGTTCAGGTCTGAAAGAGTTGTCTATTGGTAAAGCATCTGATTGGGTGTATCCATGTTCATGGGAACACAACACCTGTAATTTCAGAAAATTTTGGCTTTTTCATAATGAAAACCAGAATGAGAAGCTTTACAAGCCACACGAGAACAGTGGTGCCCACCAGTCTGTTGTGGAGAAGTGAATAACCAAGTTCAGATTGTTAAACGTTCACTCGTCTGCAGATGCTTTTTGGTCCTTTTTAGGTTGCTTCTCGAAACAGAAAGCAAACCCTCTCTTGGCAACTCTTTCTGGGGCATAACTCACCAAACCCCTCTCCTTATGGTTAGCCATCATCGATTTTATCACTCCGTGGAGTTGGTGCCCAAAGTATGACTTTGTTTCAGCATGCACTTTGCATCTGTTAGTTGGGTCCCTATTTGTTGAATGCCTTTATATGTTCAGAAACTTCTCAGAAGCAACCGTTTACAACAATGTCGATCGTTTCATTTTTTTTAAATGCCAAATCTACCTGAGAGAACACCAATGGTCATGGTTACCTCTCGCATTTTACATGTTTGTCTATGTGTGCCCGAATCCCAGTTGGGGGGAAATCCCTAGCAAAAATGAAAACATCTTTAGAATAGGTAAACTGAGTATTGGAATTCTCATGTACTGTAGCTACTGAATCCCAATGTGTTCTGCAATATTCTGTTTAAGAAGCAATCACATTTATTTTTTGGTTAATACATATACAGTGGTCTAAGCTGCCCCCGTGCTTCCTGTCTTGTGTTTTGTATTATACAGTTGAGGGAATGTATTGTGTTTTGATCATTTGAAATATTTTGTCTTTTTGTAGTCTAAGGTTTTTTTTTTTTTTGGTTGGGACTCGGGAGGGGGAGGGCTGTTGGTCCAGGGCTCTATCTACTAAATAAAACCATGACATTTTTGGTTCTGTTAAATTACTAGTTTTCAGCAGTTACAAGTCAGATGTTAAATAAAGTGCTATGAACAACCAAAAATGATCTTCCTTAAATCTGAATTCCAGGAATTTCTCAAATTTGCAAAAAGTGGAGGCATACTATGAGTTAAGCCCAATTAGATGCATGCCATCTGGGACTTTTCCTATTAGTTGTATGTGACAGGTTTATTGCACTCCCAGAGGATACATTCCGGCTATGAGAGGAAAGAAGCACATAGAGCAGTTATGTCCACAAAATACAAAGGCTTCTGTAAATGGGCAGTAGAGGGGAGGGATCCCCTTTGCTGCCCATTCACAGAAGCCTTTGTATTTTGTGACTTTAGATAATGCAAAAGCTTCTGTGAATGAGCCGAAAGAGAGGAGGTACTGGCATAACAGTTCCAGTGACTCTGCTCTTGAAGGAACCGAGACCACAGCAGCATTGGGGCTCTGAAAGTTATCTTCCTCTAGCACAATAAACTTGTCAGATAGGGTGGCAGGCACCTTATTAGACTTAACTCATGGTATGCCTGCAGTTTTTACAAAGTAGCTGAATTCCTGGAACTCAGCTTTAAGGCTGAACTTCAGGTATGAAATAAATTTCATAGGTACACAGGCCCAGCTTGGTCTAGTTTAGAAAATTCCCCAGAAACAAGAGACGACTTCTAAACCATATATAATTACCTTAGCCCCCTGTAGAAGAACCAACAATCTAAGCCACTCCAATTATAAACTGCTGTTTTAGGGCTACAGCAGATGCTTAGGTGTTCTGTGAATAGCAGCAGTGCCGAAAAAAGTGACCCTCTGCAGTTGGTATGCATGGGGCAGTTGCTCGGCACAGGACCCAGAGGATCACGACAATCGCTGTGGTAGTGCCGACTACTACATTAATTGTCAACTTCCACAGCCATCTCTAGTATGCAATAGACATACTTATAACGTAACTATGCAATTAAGGTCAAACCTGGAGTTCAGCTTTTTTTTATTGGCATGAAAAAAATGGGTAGAGAATTAAAATTTCAAGTAATATGTTGCTATATCTAAGGATGTTTTTAGTCTCAAAACCTCAACTGAACCGCTTTGTATTGGAAAAGCGAAATTTTGTGAGATCCCAATTAGTAAATAGAGCATCTGGTTTTATTCTGGCACTTGTCTTTCATGTTGTGTTTAATTAAGTTGACCATGTCCGATTCTAACAAAAAAGTAGTCGGAAGAAAAGAGGTATTCTGCTCCCTTCTCCGACAGCCTGTATCCTACCTCCCCTCGAGCACTGGATCCTCCACTACTCTCTCCATACTTCAACAATTCTAGTAGTGTTGGATGCCCTTGTCTCCCCTGCACACTGTGGTTTCATCCTCCGCCTCCTACGTCCCTACAGGTCTTACTAGGGTTTGGAGCATGGAGCCATAGGGAGCATAATTAACAAACACTCCCGGAAGTTTCTTCCTGAGAGACTGGTGGTGGCATCTAAAGAGCCTGATGTATCCTACAGCTCTGGAACAGAGGGAAGTAGGAGACAACTGGGGCCACCAGAGAGATGAGTATACTACATCTTCCATTTCAGGCACCTTTCAACTGCATGCTTGTTAGAACCTCACAGGGTTACTTAAAATTTCCTTAGTGTGTGCCTGTCACCCATACACAGAGCAGGTGACCATTTTTTAGGCTAGGAATCCTTTACAGGATACAGCCTGTGCATTCACCAGGACTTTGTGACATCTGTTATAAGATACAGAGCACCTCATATTAACGTGATGTTACAACTTCCTTTAAAATGAATAGGCCAAATATACTTTTGGCACTCAGTACGAGTAACAGGTTCACTATGGGGTCTATATATATTTTTTTATAAATTCTGAATCTCAAGCGTTTGCACAGCTGTCGGGAATAATCACCATAATTTGCGTAATATGTTTACTTTCAAAAATTGTCAGCTCCATCTAGTGGCTGTAACGTGCTATTTTCTTGTGGGGTATTTCAGAAAAATACAGCATTATGGCCACTAGTTGGCACTGACGGTTATAGGAAATAAGCCTTTTACACAAATTTTGGCGAATGTTTGAGACATTCGCAAAGCAAATTTTTTTTTTTTTAATAAATAGACCCTTTTAATTCAGTTGTTGCTTTGTCTACTCCTTAAAAAAGAAAAGTGAAACCAAAATATAACATATGCAAAGATTTTTCTGTTTTATTTTTTTTCCTTTTGTTCAGCAGCAAGAATTGTTTTTTTTGTATTTTGTCTCTATCAGTGTTGTGTGCGTATCACGGACCTTTCCTTCAAAACATTTTCCTCTTGTTACCTGTCCCCTGTGTGTCTGAAAAACGATTATAACTTACGGTACTTCTAGAAGGAGATTGTTAGCTGTTACTATAATAATCCTTCCGTTTAGAATGAGTGCTCCATAGAAGTTGAGTCTGTGTATGTGATTCTTTATGGTTGTCAGAAATGCTGTAATATCTTCCAATAAACTCTGTTTTCTTACTTTATTAGCGTTTGTCTTTTATGTTCCTGTGTGAATTTCTTTGGATGAACACGTATAATAACAAGGCTTCATAAAAGTTGTTGTTACTTTGAATAGTTTAATCCCTTAATGATGAAAGTAAAACAAATCTTAACACGTGAATACAGTTGTGCAACTTTACATCTGTTAGTAAAACTGTACAGATTATCACAGCTACTTATGGCGCTTTTCCACTGCATGGTACCGCATGGTACGTGTTAGAACGGTTTGGTACAGCGGCGCTTTTCCACTACATGGTACGGCTCGGTACGTCTCGCTTAACCACTTAAGCCCCGGAGGATTTGGCTGCTAAAGGACCAGGGGTTTTTTTGCGATTTTTTACTGCGTGACTTTAATGGACAATTGCGCGGTCGTGCGACGCTGTACCTAAACGAATTTGACGTCCTTTTTTTCCCACAAACAGAGCTTTCTTTTGGTGGTATTTGATCACCTGTGCGATTTTTTGATCACGCGCTATAAACAAAAAAAGAGCGTAAATTTTGCAAAAATAACAATATTTTTCACATTTTTTTATATGAAATTCCCCCAAAAAAAAAGTAAAAATCAAAATTTTTTAACATTTTTCGGCTAATTTGTTTTATGCTACCTATGTTTGGTAAAAAAAATCGCAAAAAGCGTATTTTGATTGGTTTGCGCAAAAGTTATCGCGTTTACTAACAAAGGGAAAGATTTTTGTCATTTTTGGTGTTTTTTTTTTTAACGCGTAATGGCGGCGATCTGCGATTTTTTTTGCGGTACTGCGACATTGCGGCGGACAGATCGGACCCTTGACTGACATTTTTGACACTTTTGGGGTTACCAGTGACATTACTGCAGTAATCAGTGCTATACATATGCACTGTTACTGCAAAAATGACACTGGCAGGGAAGGGGTTAACTTTATTGGACAGGGAGGGGTTAAGTGTGTCCTAGGGGCGTGATTCTAACTGTGTAGGGACATTCCTATTGGTGTAAAAGCAAAGATCAACCGTTCTACATAGTAGAACGGACAGATCTTCACTTTTACACAGGGAGAACTGACAGGCAGCTTGTTTACACAAGCTGCTCTGTCTTTCTCCCTTCACAGGAGCGATCGCAGTGTGACTGGCGGACATCGAGTCCGCCGGTCACACGCACTGACTTGCCTGTGAACGAGCCGCGGCGGGCGCGCGCCTCGGCGGGCGCGCGCCCGCCCGCGATAGGCTCGCAAGTCAGTGACAGGCGAGTGACGTACCGATACGTCACTCTGCCTGGCCGGGGCTGACCGCCGCAGTATATAGTCGTGCGGCGGTCGGCAACCGGTTAAACAGTACCACCTCAGTTGGGGTTCCAAGCAGGCCGTGCCGATACCATATCCCACAATCCTTTGCATGCAGCATTGATTGTTTGTCACTACTAGCCACTGATTGGTCAGAGAATCGTTGTAATCCCACCCACTTACTACTTAGTGGAAAAGCAAACCGAACCGAGTAGAGCCTATACATTGCTGAAATGTGCCGACTGGTACCACGCAATGGAAAAGCAAACTGAGCCGAGCTGGGCCAAGCAGTCCCGAGTGGAGCCGAGCCGGTACTTGCAGTGGAAAAGTGCCATTAGTATATCCAGTGGAATTATACCTTTTTTTTTTATTACAAATTTGGCTTTCATTTGGTGGTAAATGAAATATTAATTTCTTTTTTAAATTTATCTTCTCTTTCGTTCATTGCCTAGTCAGGAGTAAGGACCTAGTTCCTTGCTGGGATTTCTGGTCCTGGCATTTTTTCCTTTTTAAATTGAATTTTTTTCCTTTTTTATTATTTTCTGCTCCTGTGAGAACTACAAATCAACTGCTGGACTGGGCGACGGACTGGATATTCTAGATCCTTAAAGCGGAGTTCCGAGCACAGAAGTAATTTTTTACTAAACATACCCCGGGACAGTCAGGGCTAGCACATTCCACAATGGCTAGCCTCTGATCTGTACCGGTTCGCACTTACCTTTTAGAAGAAATACTTACTTCCACAGCGTTTCCATCTCTCTTGTGGGCAGCTGAAGCCGGCGCGGTCCTCTTCTGTGTCTTCTTTCGCGTCTTCTTGTCCCAGAATGCGCCTGCACCGGCCCCTCTCGTCACTTCCGGTGCGGCGCCGCATTCCTCCACAGCTTCTGGGCATGCCCAGAAGCTGTTTAGCAGGGGAATGCGGCGTCGCCCGGAAATGATGAGTGGGGCCGGTGCCGTCGCATTGATTCCTGGGAGCTATGACATTCAGCTCCCAGGAATCATAGCGAGACAGGAAGTGACGGGGTGAACCGCGGCTCCGAGGGAGGAAGTACTCTGAGGTGAGTATCTTCGATCTTCAATTACAAGGTAAGTAAACAAAAAAAAAAAAATAACTATCCAATTCCTTTTCAGGTGAGGTCTACCTAGCGGAGGGGCACAAAAAAAAAATATCGTTTTTGTGCCCGGAACTCCGCTTTAAAGTCTCTCCAGTCTGGCCAGCGAGCGCGTGCAGGCTTCAGCTTCGCACTAAGTCAGCCGCAACATAGCCCCACTGGACGGGGGCTGGCCTGCGAGTTAAATGTCTCAAGAGGACGCATACGACCTGGTCGGGAACTCCCAGTGTTCCTCCTGGTCGACAGAACCCCCATTCCAGTGGAGAGGTGATCTGTCTGGAGCGATGCCCACGCGGTTCCACGGTATGGTACAGTATCTCACAAAAGTGAGTACACCCCTCACATTTTTTTAAATATTTTATTATATCTTTTCAAGTGACAACACTGAAGAAATGACACCTTGCTACAATGTAAAGTAGTGAGTGTACAGCTTGTATAACAGTGTAAATTTGCTGTCCCCTCAAAATAACTCAACACACAGCCATTATTGTCTAAACCGCTGGCAACAAAAGTGAGTACACCCCTAAGTGGAAATGTCCAAATTGGGTCCAAAGTGTCAATATTTTGTGTGGCCACCATTATTTTCCGACACTGCCTTAACCCTCTTGGGCATGGAGTTCACCAGAGCTTCAAAGGTTGCCACTGGGGTCCTCTTCCACTTCTCCATGATGACATCATGGAGCTGGTGGATGTTAGAGACCTTGTGCTCCTCCATCTTCCGTTTGAGGATGCCCCACAGATGCTCAAGATGGTTTAAGTCTGGACCCATGCTTGCCCAGTCCATCACCTTTACATTCAGCTTCTTTAGCAAGGCAGTGGTCGTCTTGGAGGTGTGTTTGGGGTAGTTATGTTTGAATACTGCCCTACGGCCCAGTCCCTGAAGGGAGGGTATCATGCTCTGCGTCAGTATGACTGCCTGTGGGGTCTCTTCGGGGTGTCAAGTCTTTCTACTACAAAGGGTGATTGTTCCGGTTCCAAAATCAGGATGTTTTCAAGGTTTCTAGTCAACCCTGTTTACAGTTCCCAGGAAGGAAGGCATGTCCAATTCTGGACCTCAAGACTTTGAACCACTTGTGCGGGTACAGAAGTTCAGAATGGGGGTCTATTCGTACAGTAGTGGCATCCCCACATCAAGGACGCTTACCTTCATATTCCATTACATGTCAGTCATTCAGCGTTTCCTCTTCTTGCCGTGGGTGAGGAGCATGCTCAATTCATGGCATTACCCTTTGTCGCCTCAGCTGCTCGGGTATTCACAAAAGCGTTGGCCCCGGTGTTCGCATTGCAGCGGCAGCGGGGGATTGCGGTACTGGGTACCTGGATTATCTTCTGCGAGCAGAGTCTCTGACTGCTCTAAAGGACGACCTGGACATAACTGTGCGGACTCTGTAGGAGTTCGGTTGGAAAAATAAACTTCCAAAAATCTGCGCTGGTTCCATCCACCAAGTTGGACTATCTGGGTCTGATTCTGGATCGGCTTCAGCCAGGGTGTTTTTTTCCAGGGGAACAAAAACTCCAAAGCTGCAGGATGTGACTCGGCCCCTGTTATTCATCAGTCGGTCTTCTTTCTGGACTCTCATGCGTTGTGCCTGATGGTGTCTACTCAAGGGGTCTGGACTTTGGGGGAGTCAAGACTACCGATCACTATACTGGAACTTGGGGCGATAAGATTTGTCTGGCTTGTTGGACAAATTGCCTTCAGGAGTGCCAGGTAAGGATCTATCAGACAATGCCAAGGCCATAGCGTATGTCAATCACCAACGGGGCACAAGAAGTGTCCTGACGGCTCGGGAGGTAGCCGGCATTCTAAGGTTCAGCTGTGTCTCCGGTGGGGAACTCCTGAGGTGGACCTAATGGCCTTTCGTCTCAACAGGAAGGTACAGAGAATTATGGAAAGGTCTAAGGATCCTCTGGCCGATGTCACAGACGCACTGGTGTCTCCTTGGGGCCAGTATCTTCTAATATACACATTTCCCTCCCTGAAACTTCTGCTGAGTCTCCTGTGAAGGTTCGAGGTAGAAGGGATCCAGTCATCCTAGTGTCTCCAGACTGGCCTCGCCGGTCTAGGTATGGCTGGCCGTCGATGCCCCTTTGAGACTTTCTCTCGGAGAAGGTTTATTGGCCCTGGGGCCAATCTTCCATCCTGCTTTACAGTCGCTGGCTTTAATGGGTTGGCTGTTGAAGGCCAGGTGTTGCAGGATAGGGGGTTGTCTGAATCGTGATTCCCACGTTGTAGAAGACTAAAAAATCTACCTCTAGGAAGATTTTACCATCGCGCTGGAAGGCGTACATTGCATGGTGTGAGTCTCTTGGGGTTCATCCCCATTCCATTTCAGTGACTCGGATTTTGGCATTCCTCCAATGAGGTGTTGAGCAGCGCTTGGCCTTGTGTACTGTCAAGCGCAAGGTTTTCAGTAATATTCGCGAGCTTTCTCTACTTGCATTGTCCCAGAAGGTAACCTTCTTGGTGGCTATTACTTCTGCACGCATGGTGTCGGAGCTGGCGGTGTTGTCTTGTCATTCACCTTACCTGGTAGTTCACAGAGATAAAGTGGTGCTTCACCCTTGTCAGTCATTCCTTCCTTAGGTTGTTTCTGGTTTCCATCTGAATAAAGACATTGTGTTGCCTTCCTTGTGTTCTAAGCCTGAACATCCTAAGGAGATTGCCTTGCACTCTCTGGATGGGCGATCAGGGTGTACCTTGCGGCAACCGAGTCGTTTAAGCAATCAGCCTTGCTATTTGTTCTTATGGTTGGACCTCGCAAAGGGTTGGTCGTGTCTGCCGCGACCATTTCCAGATGGACAAGACGGGCGGTGGTGCAGGCCTATTCCATCAAGGGTCAGGGCTTCCCCACTGACAGCTAAAATGTAAACAAAAGAATGTCGGAAATTGCAAATTCTGAAAAAAACAGCGTAGGGTGCCCCCCCTCCCAATCCATACCAGACGCTTTGGGTCTGGTATAAATTCTGAGGGGAACCCCAGGCCAAAATTAAAAAAAAAATTGTGTAACCCCCCTCCCAAAATCCATACCAGATTATTATCCGAGCATGCAGCCCAGCAGGTCAGGAAAGAGGGAGAGCCCCCCCGCCTGAACCACTACCTGAACCATACCAGGCTACACACTCTCAACATAGGGGGTGCTTTGATGGGGAATAGGGCTTCTTCCCCACAACTGTGGGTGGGGGTCTGCGGGCGGGGGGATTATCGGAATCGGCAAACCCACGCAGTTTTTTTTTAATTCTCTATTGCCAGCATTCTTTTGTTTAAAGAGGTTGTAAACCCATGAACGTTTTTTTTTTTTTTCTGTAACCTGAAAGAGAAACACATAATGAGCTAGTATGCATAGCATACTAGCTCATTATGAAATACTTACCTCAGAACGAGCCCCCGCCGTGCCGCTCGCTCACCTGTATGACGGGCGACATGTCCAGTCGCCCGTCTTCCGGGATTGCGGCATCCGGCCATCTGATTGGCCGGAGCCGCGGTGACGTCACTCCCGCGCACGCGCGCGGGAGCCGACGGTCACGGCACTGGGCTCTGAAGAAACGGCACCAGCGGCCGTTCCTTCAGAGCGCATGCGCCAGTGACGTCACTGGCTGCATGAAAGGTAAATATCTCCTAAACGGTACATGTTTAGTAGATATTTACAGTACCTATAGGTAAGCCTTATCATAGGCTTACCTATAGGTAAAAGTGTCAGAGGAGGGTTTACTTCCTCTTTAAGTTGTCAGTGGGGAAGCCTGCTGACATCTGATGAATCATCGATTGTTAAGGACGTGATTAACAACCAGCTATTCGTCACACAGAATTCAAATCCATTGATCATAGTTACATAGTTGAGGTTGAATAAAGACAATAGTCCATCCAGTTCAACCCGTGTAGGTGTGTGTGACCCTAATCATCTCTCATACCCCTTAATGTTCTGATCCTTAAGATGTATGTCCAAGAGTCTTTTGAAAGTAGCCATACTTCCCGCAGAAACTACCTCTTCTGGTAGAAAATTCCACAATCTTGTAGCCCTAACAGTAAAGAACCCTCCGCGTTGCCTGAGAAAACGCTTCTCCTCTAATCGCATTGTATGTCCTCACGTCCTCATGCAATCCTTGCGACTGAATAGCTTTTTTTCTATGCTGAGATCACCATTGAGGTATTTGTAAATTGCTATCATGTCCCCTCTCAGGTGTTTCTTCTCCAGGGAGAATAAATTAAGCGATTGTAGACGCTCTTCATAATTAACCGGTTGCCGACTGCCGCAAGTACATATACTGCGGCGGTCAGCCCCGGCCAGACAAAGTGACGTACCGGTATGTCACTAGCCTGGGAGCCAATAGCGGGCGAGCGTGCCGCCGGAGGCGCGCTCCCGCCCCGGCTCGTTCACGGACACCTCCGTGCGTGTGATCGGCGGACCCGATGTCACTCGCGATTGTCCGCTGTGAAGGTTGAAAGGCAGGCGGCTAATGTAAACAAAGCCGCCTGTCATTCTCCCCTGTGTAAAAACACTGATCTAATGGTCCTGCTATGTAGGACCGTTAATCTGTGCTGTTACACACACAGCCACATCCCTGCACAGTTTGAAGCACACCCCTAGGGACACACTTAACCCCTCCCTCTCCAATAAAGTTAACCCCTTCCCTGCCAGTGTCATTTTTACAGTAACGTGCATATGTATAGCACTGATTACTGCAGTAATGTCACTGCACCCCCAAAAGTGTCAAAAATGTCAGTCAAGGGTCCGATCTGTCCGCCGCAATGTCGCAGTCCCGCAAAAAAAATCACAGATCGCCGCTATTACTCGTTAAAAAAAAAAACAACAAAAATGACAAAAATCTTTCCCATAGTTAATAAACGGAATAACTTTTGCGCAAACCAATCAAAATACGTTATTGTGATTTTTTTTTACCAAACATAGGTAGCAGAAAACAAATTGGCCAAAAATTTAAAAAAATTTAGATTTTTACATTTTTTTGGGGGAATTTCATATAAAAAAATGTGAAAAATATTGTTATTTTTGCAAAATTGTCGCTCTTTTTTTGATTATAGCGCATGATCAAAAAATCGCACAGGTCATCAAATACCGCCAAAAGAAAGCTCTCTATTTGTGGGAAAAAAAGGTCGTCAAATTCGTTTAGGTACAGCGTCGCACGACCGCGCAATTGTCCGTTAAATTCACGCAGTGCCGAATCGCAAAATACCCCCTGGTCAGAAAGGGGGTAGAATCTCCTGGGCTTAAGTGGTTAAGGTCCTCCAATCCCCTAATTAGTTTAGTTGCCCTTCTCTGGACTCTCTCCAGCTCCAACACATCCCTCCTGAGGACCGGCGACCAGAACTGGACAGAATACTTCAGATGCGGTCGGACCAGAGTTTTATAAAGTGGTAGAGTTATAGTTTTATCTCTTGAAAACATCCCCTTCCTCTGGAAAACATCTTCTTCTTTCGACCAATCCGAATTTGTATCGTTCTGAAAGTTTGGGATTCGTTAGAAAATGAATAAACGAAAGGCACTTCTGGTATTTGCTACCCATTTAAGATCCTGCCACTGTTAGTGCAATTTGGCCACACCCACTGTTTGATACAGTTTTGCTTTTTGATGCAGGTTTTTTTTTTTTTTTTTTTAGTATAAAAGTCTACCCTCCTGTGTTTAAAAAAAAAAAAAAAAAGGTAGCACAGTACTGCTCAACCTAAACGTTTGCCAACGTTTATTTGCAATTCAATTTAATAGACTTTTTATACAGCCTCAGGAAAAACTACAAAACATGAGTTCTAGAGAATAGTAAACAAAAATGAAAGTGATTGTAAAGTCTCTTTTTTTTTTTTTTTTTTACGATTAAAATAACAAACACGTTATATTTACCTCCTCCTTGAAGTGGTTATGCTGTCGGTTGCAAATACGAATAGCAACATTTATGCCCTGAAGAAGGGGGGAGTCTCATTTCCCCCGAAACGCGTTGGCTTTAACATGTTCTGCTACCAATCAAACGACGATCTTTTGATCCAAATGGGATTCTTATTGCTGATTTTGGGCGTTTCTTTAACAGACTACCACTAGAAACTTTGGAAATGACCACTAGGCCGTATCTTAAGGTAGCAGCCCAGACCCATTAACAAGGATCCACTGCCTTTCATCCAGTCGGGCCAGATTGATTGGGAGTTAATTTCCCCAAGTGGCCCTCTCTCGCCTACCACCCACCCACAGACACTCTATCGAGCAGGTCAGTCCAGCGCAGCCATCAACTTTTCAAAAAACTACTGTGATTTTACACAGGGCAGCCCAGATCCTCGTCCTTGGGTCCCTCTTCAGCTCTCCTAAGCCCCTCCCTCCTGTTGAGTGCAGCTTGCTGTGGGGGCACCCGAGTCAAGCTGCAGCTCCAAGTAACCATTCAGACATTCAGCCCCGCCCCCTCTCTCCTGATTGGCTTAATGATTTAGACTGACAGCAGCGGGAGCCTTGAGTCTCAGCCAATCAGGAGAGAGAGAGTCCCGGACGGCTGAAGCACTTGTGGACATCGCTGGATAGAGAGGGGGCTCAGGTAAGTTTTAGGGGGGCTGAGGGGAGCTGCTGCACACAGAAGGCTTTTTTTCTTAATGCAAAGAATGCATTAAGATAAACCTTCTGACTTTACAACCACTTTAAAGTTCCCCAATTTTTCCTTTTTTCTTTGGCTTTGGTTTAGCAGGCTTCTTTAGGGATTCATAATTGTTCAATGTCTGCAATTTCTCAGACGAATTAAAGCTTTTATTAATGTTATTGCTACAATCCCAGTGGATCCTGGAAGTATATAAATCTCACTGTGTCTAGTTGGAAATAAGTCATGCCGGAAGCATTCTTCTACGAACAATATACGAGAATGTTGACCGTAATCTGATATCAATGTGAAAATCCTCTAAAGACGCCGTGACCACATTAAAGGTTTTCTTTTTATTTTTTCTGAAAAAAAAAAAAAAAAAATTATTTCTGTTATTATTTGTTCTGGAAATTTCATAGGTAGGCAACTCCGATCCTCAAATTTTTTAGTGATTCCAAATTAATAAAAACTACTGCAGTCGGGAACAGACACAAAAAGATACACTCTGCATCTTTCCAAAATAACTGTTCTGTTTTATTTGATGCAATTTAAGGATTTTATACACATGATTACGCAGGTATCACATTAATATTACAATTATACTTTTATGGTAACAAGGGGCGTAACATAGGCAGGCTAATTCTAATCAGGACTCCAAAGAATGCAACATGTAATGAAAACAGTATTATTGCAGTGCACAATACATAGGAAAACCATGCAAAAATAGAATACAGTTTTTTACAGAATTTACTAAATTCCTTTACAATATTATTTGAATTTTTTTTTTTTTATTGATTATTGTTTATGTACTGTTTTAAAAAAATTATTTTCACTATTTCTTCTTACTGTGAACATAAAATATTGATGCACCTTATTGTGGCACTAAAACGGATCTCTAATACATCTTTAACCACTTGCAGACCAGCCGCCGCAGTTAGACGGCGGCAGGTCGGTAGGTTCCCGCGAATCGCCGTACCTGTACGGCAGGAGTGATCCTGGGGGCGTGCGCACGCCCACTTACCAAGGGGGAAGCCGATCCATGGGGCTGACGGCCATGATTACCACCGGGCACCTGCAATCGCTCCCTGTGAAGAGAGAACGGCGGTCTGCTGTTGTAAACACTGCAGACCGTTTTTCTGTCCGCAATGAACACAGGGATCCTGTGTTCCTCCTATATAGGAACACAAGTCTCTGTGTTTATTTCACAAGCCCCTTCCCCTGACAGTTAGAAAACACCCCCTAGGCTCACATTTAACCTTTCGATCGCTCCTGGGTTAACCTCTTCCCTGCCAGTGTCATTATTACAGTAACAGTGCATGTTTTTAGCACTGATTACTGTAGTAATGTCACTGGTCCCCCCAAAAGTGTCAAGAATGTCAGTTAGGGGTCCGATCTGTCCGCCGCAATGTCGCAGTCCCACTAAAAAATCACTGATCGCCGCCATTACTAGTAAAAAAAAGATGAATAAATGAAAATTACATAAATCTTTCCCCTAGTTTGTAGACGTGATAACTTTTGCGCAAACCAATCAAAATACGCTTATTGGGATTTTTGTTTAACAAAAATATGTAGCAGAATACAAATTGGTCTAAAATGATGAAAAAATGTGACCTTTACATTTATTTATTGGGAATGTTATATAGCTGAAAGTGAAAAAATATTTTTTTTTTTTTTATTTTCACATTTTTTATTGGGAATGTTATATAGCAGAAAGTGAAAAATATTGTTTTTTTTTTTTTATTTTTACATTTTTTACTGGGAATGTTATATAGCAGAAAGTGAAAAATATTGTTTTTTTTTTTTTTCAGAATTGGCGCTCTTTCTTTGTTTATAGCGCAAAAATCGCACAGGTGATCAAATACCACCAAAAGCAAGCTCTTTTTGTGGGAAAACAAGGGCATCAATTTTTTGTGGTACAGCGTCGCACGACCGCGCAATTGTCCATTAAATTAACGCAGTGCCGAATCGCAAAAAATGGCTGAAGTGGTTAAAATTTAACACATTTTCTTTTGCCTTCCTTATTTCCTCCGATGTATTTTGCAGAAATGGTCAAATTTTGGGGAAATTAATTCTCCATTTCAGTCATCCTAAAGTCTGAATTTTTTCCCCACCAAGTTTTTATTTGTTTTCTGTATTTTAGATCTTTAATCTCTGCCCTTACAGCCTGCATTTTTATTTTAATTATACTACGTTTTTGTTACACTAGTTATCACATTGGATCTTTGGTAAAATTGTGACAAATAATCAGTTAATCAAGTCTTGCTGAGTGTACCACCGACTAGTTTATTTTTGACTGAAGTATATCCTCTTTTTGTCTTACAATGTAAGTAATGATATATGTAGATTATTAAACCTGGAAAAAATGATTTTGTCTTAGTTTGTTTTTACTGTGACGAACCCCCCTTTGCCTGGACATTTGTCATGAGCTCCTGGAGGAGTGTGGAGGCTAGCCTACTGACTATGGGCCCGTGGAACCCAGCTTACCTAAGAGCAGTGGCGGCTGGTGCTCAAAATTTTTTGGGGGGCGCAAAAAGAAAAATGTAATGGGTATTGCTTCGCGCCAAAAAACGCAGTAAAAAAATTGCGTGACTTTGAAGCTGTGCCCCCTTCACTGCAATGAACACTGTGCTGTGCCCCCTTCAATGCAATGAACACTGTGCTGTGCCCCCTTCAATGCAATAAACACTGTGCTGTGCCCCCACAATGCAGAGTTCAGCGTGCATGCCCCTTTCAATTCAGAGCGCCACAGCATTGTCCCCAATCACTGCAGAGCGCCACAGCATTGTCCCCAATGATTGCAGAGTGCCACAGCATTGTACCCCAATGATTGCAGAGTGCCACAGAATTGTACCCCAATGATTGCAGAGTGCCCACAGCATTGTACCCCAATAAATGCAGAGTGCCCACAGCATTGTACCCCAATGATTGCAGAGTGCCCTCATCATTGTACCCCAGTGATTGCAGAGTGCCACAGAATTGTACCCCAATGATTACAGAGTGCCACAGAATTGTACCCCAATGATTGCAGAGTGCCACAGAATTGTACCCCAATGATTGCAGAGTGCCACAGCATTGTACCCCAATGATTGCAGAGTGCCACAGCATTGTACCCCAATGATTGCAGAGTGCCACAGCATTGTACCCCAATGATTGCAGAGTGCCACAGAATTGTACCCCAATGATTGCAGATTGCCACAGAATTGTACCCCAATGATTGCAGAGTGCCACAGCATTGTACCCCAATGATTGCAGAGTGCCACAGAATTGTACCCCAATGATTGCAGAGTGCCACAGCATTGTACCCCAATAAATGCAGAGTGCCCACAGCATTGTACCCCAATGATTGCAGAGTGCCCACAGCATTGTACCCCAATAAATGCAGAGTGCCCACAACATTGTACCCCAATAAATGCAAAGCGCCACAGCATTGTACCCCAATAAATACAGAGCGCCTCAGCATTGTACCCCAATAAATGCAGAGCGCCACAGAATTGTACCCCAATGATTGCAGAGTGCCACAGAATTGTACCCCAATGATTGCAGAGTGCCACAGCATTGTACCCCAATGATTGCAGAGCGCCACAGCATTGTACCCCAATAAATGCAGAGTGCCCACAGCATTGTACCCCAATGATTGCAGAGTGCCACAGCATTGTATCCCAATAAATGCAGAGCGCCACAGCATTGTACCCCAATAAATGCAGAGTGCCCACAGCATTGTACCCCAATAAATGCAGAGTGCCCACAGCATTGTCCCCCAATAAATGCAGAGTGCCCACAGCATTGTCCCCCAATAAATGCAGAGTGCCCACAGCAATGTCCCCCAATCAATGCAGAGTGCCACAGCAATGTACCCCAATAAATGCAGAGTGCCCACAGCATTGTATCCCAATAAATGCAGAGTGCCCACAGCATTGTCCCCCAATCAATGCAGAGTGCCCACAGCATTGTACCCCAATAAATGCAGAGTGCCACAGCAATGTACCCCAATAAATGCAGAGTGCCACAGCAATGTACCCCAATAAATGCAGAGTGCCCACAGCATTGTCCCCCAATCAATGCAGAGTGCAGCGTGCGTGCTCCCTTCAATTTAATGCACTTACCTGGCGGCGGCGGGTTCTTCCCTCCTCGATCCAGTCCGTCCTCTCTGCGGCGGCGGCGGCGGGAAGGAGAGCGGCTTCTCCCTCGTCCTCCGAGCGGCGGTGACGGTGAGTGACTGACTCACGCACCGGCACTGCCCCCATTGTGACGTCAGGGATCGGATGTCCTGGATGATGATTGGTCCAGGCTGGAGACTGGACCAATCACAGCCAGGATATCCGAAAGTGGGGGTGTCCAATCGCAAGGACTTGCGATTGGGTTACGCCCCCAGAAGGCTGCCGATCGGCGCCTCTTCTGGGACGTAACCCCACCCCCCCCCTAGCTACCACTTCCCTTACAAAGGCCGGCGAACCCAATTTTTTTTTTTAAAACTTTATTTGTTCGCTGTCATTTTTTTTTTTTTCTTTTTTTTTTTCTTTTCTTTAGGGGTAGGGGGGCGGCGCCCTGGCGCCCGCTATGCACGGGCCGCCACTGCCTAAGAGAGGTTGGGAAATCCCTCTCTCGGCCCCCTAGGCCCCTCTTATGTGTAAGTCACCCTGTGTCTATTAGGGGCACAGGGTGACCGAGAAAATCATGGACAGCTACTTAAGGGACACTGAGTTATATGGTTTTGATTACTTTAATTGGAATAGTAATATTTATCCACAAGATCCCGTATGATACATTAATTCCACTGTATCAGAATGATGGAACATTGTATGAGCTTTGTCTCATAGACTATTGTAGACCGTTGTCATGAAGTCTGTGACTTCTGAATAATCAAAGCATTGCTTAGATGTGGATTCCAAGTACTTCAATATAGGAGATGGACAGTCTGCTACTGGGGGTCTTCTGCTATTGTCTGTTTAACCACTTCTGGACCAGAAGGATTTGCCCCCTTCATGACCAGGCCATATTTTGCGATTCGGCACTGCGTTACTTTAACCACTTCCATACCGGGCCATAGTAAAATGACGCCAGCAGGAAGGGCTCCTCGCCCGCTACTGCGCGCCCCTGGGGGGGCGCAGCACGGCGATCAATGATGAGGCTCGTCCCTCAGACTGAGCCCATCCCCGATCAAAGTAAACAGCCAATAAAATTGGCTGTTTACTACGTGATTGGCTGTGTCAATCACAGCTGATCACATGAGCGGCTCCAGGGCGAGCCGCTCGTTCTCTCCACAATGCGCGCCCCCGGGGGCGCGTAGCGTGGCGATCAGGGATGAGGCTCGTCCCTTGGACAGAGCCCATCCCCGATCTAGGTAAAGAGCCAATGAAATTGGCTTTGTGAAATTATATGTAATTGTGTAATTATGTTTCTGTATACAATTTCATCTGCTGAGTCACGATGACATTGCATTTGGGGGATATTTTGTGGGTGTGTTTTATGGGAGTGTCATGAGCGTATTTACTGTGTCACTGTATTGTATAAAAGAGGGCCTTTGAGCCTGGATTAAAGAGATTCGTTTTACCTTTTATCAAGTCTAGGTTGATAAGAAAAAAGGGGAAAGGGATCTGCCACATAAAAAAGTCTTGATGTATGTCTGGTTGCCTCCATCCCTAAATTTATATTGTAAAAGGAGAATAAATGCG
Organism: Pelophylax lessonae; assembly: GCF_965119305.1. Classification (NCBI taxonomy): domain Eukaryota; kingdom Metazoa; phylum Chordata; class Amphibia; order Anura; family Ranidae; genus Pelophylax; species Pelophylax lessonae. Next base: position 21,904,817 of record NC_138779.1, on the reverse strand, counting down.
GGACTTTAAATGAGTGCAGCCAGGCATATATGTTTCCAAATGAGAGTATCATGCAAAAACCCCCCACAAGGAGGGGGACCCATAGAAATCTGACATAATATCAATTGTACAATTTTATTAAACCATATTTATTAATCACATATACAATTATTGCAAATAAGGATAAATACACTTATTACATATACAATAAAATCTGTAAAAATAGTAGGTTACATATGACACCAATTTCTCTATAGATACATGGTCTGGAAACATAAAACACTTGAATATATAACGGAGTAAATGTAGGCTCTACGCGTTTCGTGGACCTCCGTCCACTCATCAGGAGCTTAGAGATAAATAGGGTATCTAAAAATAATAAAGGATCTCGATTATACCAAAGTATTATTATAGAAAAAAGGAGAAGGGGGGAAAAAAGGGAATAAATTGATAATCAATGGAATGGGCACTACCTGAGATAGTGTCACGTATCCAGAAATAATTCCAATTAGGGAAAAAGGAAACGAAGTTTGATCCGAGAAATGCCTGACCCGGGGCTGAGGCATAGACATCATCCAGCACATGGGGGAAAAAAGTGGAAAACCGGTAGGTGGTTGATGATATGGCAGATGTACTGGGATCAATAAGATCTGAAAATATATATTATTTTAAATTTGTATTCCTAATCAAAATAAGGAAACTAATTGATTTGAAACCACCACCAGGTTTATTGAAGAATAAATAAGAACCAGAGAATCTAGAGAATTGCCTAGAAATGTGAGCATCCAGATTATGGAGGGTGCAAAGAGAGTGGTGAAACCACATTGGGTGTCTCCGAATGGGGAGACAGATGAAAAAGAAATAGCGATGAGAAGAGTGACATACACCATGGAAGAAAGAGTAGAGGAGGCAGTGAATTGTAGGAACCAATGTGGTATACATATCCATCCCATAGTGAAAAAGATTCAAAAAGGGTGCATAAAGTAAATATAGAGTAAAGTCTAGGCTGATGTTTGGGGAACTGGGGGAGCTGTAATCACTACATCACTCAGGATTTGGGAGATCTATAACGGATATACTCAGCCGGAGTATTGGGGATCCGTTACAATTACCAATAACAGAGATGTAGAATAAAAATATACACAAAGGCAATTTTAACCACTTGACCTCTGGAAGATTTACCCCCCTTCACGACCAGGCCATTTGTTGCGTTACTTTAACTAATAGTTGCGCAGTCATGCAACGTTCTAACCAAATAAAATTTATATAATTTTCTTACCACAGAGTTTCTTTTGGTGGTATTTTTCTTACCTCTGTGTTTTTATTTTTTGCGCCACAGTCAAAAAAAGACTAACAATTTTGAAAAGAAAAAAATATATTTTTTTACTTTCTGCCATAAAACATATTCAATAAACAAATTGGAAAAAAAAAATTAATTTCTTCATAAATGTAGGCCAATATGTATTCTGCTACATATTTTTGGTAAAAATAAATATCCCAATAAGCATATATTGATTGGATTGGTTTGCGCGAAAATTATAACATCTACAAACTATGAGATATATACTGTAATTTTCATTTATTTTTTTATACTAGTAATGGCGGCGATCAGCAATATATAGCGGGACTGCGATATTGTGGCAGACAGTCAGACACTAACTGACACTTTGTGGGAACCAGTGACACTAATACAGTGATCAGTGCTAAAAATATACACTGTCACTGTACTAATGACATTGACTGGGAAGGGGTTAAACATCAGGGGTGATTAAAGGGTTAACTGTGTGCCTAGCCAGTTTTTTGGTTTACACTGTGTGCTACTTTTACTAAGGGAAGAAATGGATTCTAGTCCCTACTTTGCAAGAACACAGAATCCATGCCTTCGCAGATAGCCGTTCTGTGTTCTTCACCGACGATTGGTGGGTGCCGGAGGACATCGAGTGCCCGTCAGCCACAGATCGGCTTCTGTTGTAATTATTCACAGCAAAAGCGACGTGCCGGCGGCAGTCAGAAATGCCAAATCACACACATATACAGTATCCTACAAAAGTAAGTACATCCCTCACATTCTTGTAAATATTTTATTCTATCTTTTCATGTGACAACACTGAAGAAATGGCACTTTGCTACAATGTAAAGTAGTGAGTGTACAGCTTGTATAACAGTGTAAATTTGCTGTCCCCTCAAAATAACTCAACACACAGCCATCAATGTCTAAACCGCTGGCAACAAAAGTGAGTCGGCTATACATGTAGTTTCCGGATTTAAGAGAGAAAAGCAATGTGGAGCCCCCCAACTGCCCAGACTACATAGGGAGCAGCGGCAAAATTGTTTGGGACTTGGTGTCACCCTTAGTCGGAAAGGGGTACCATTTATACGTGGACAATTAGTACACAAGCATGCCACTTTTTAGTCACCTTTTTGATTCTGGAATTGGCGCATGTGGCACAGTGCGACCTATTCGCCGGGGCTTCACCCAATTGCTTGTAGATTCCCATTAGATGGGGGGAGAGAGCCTGCTTGAAGTGTAATAAATATCTTGCAGTGAAGTGAAGGGACACACGGATTGTTTTTGTTCTGTCCTCCATTCACGCAGATACGACAGTCCAAATTGCAATTGTAACTGGTGTTGTTGAGAAGCCCCTCTGTGTCCACGAATACAACCTTAATATGGGAAGGGTGGACTTCAACGACTAGATGATGGCCCTGTACTTAATTGCCCGTAAGGCCAGACGTTGGTACAAGAAAGTGTCTGTATACTTATTCCCATTGGCTCTGCTGGGCGCTTATGTGCTACACAAAGCTTCAGGAAGAATTGGACCTTCCTAAAATTCCAGGAAGAGATCATCACAGCCTTTCTGTATCCAGGAGGTGCTGTGGCCCAAATTCACAATCCAGATGCAGTGAGCCGGCTGCCTGAGAGGCATTTTTCGGATGTCCTCCCTGGTACTCCTACCAAACAAGCACCCCAAAAAAGATGTAGTGTCTGTAGAAAACGCGGATATAGGCGTGACACCAGCTACTTTTGTCCCTACTGTCCTGGGCAACCTGGTCTTTGCATCAGGGACTGTTTCCGTCACTACCAAAAATGAGTAGAGTATTAGTATAGGGTACAGAATGGCACAGTCTAGGGCACACTTTCACACAGGGTCTCAAGAGATGTTAGATGGCTATTGCATTTTGAGAGACCCTAGCCTGGAACATTTAAAGTTTTTTTACAGTTACAAAAAATTATTTAAAAAGTTACAAAAATAGATAAATAAAGCCAATAATAGTTGTCGTTTTATCAAATTAATTTTCTGTTCTTACTCTTTTACTATACTTTATAATATACTGCTATACTGTAATGTTTTATTGTTACTGTTTTTCATTGTTAACCATAGTTTTCTTTGCAGATACCACCATTCTACTGTTTTACTGTACTGTATACTATTATATTGTAATGTTTCATGGTTACTGTGTTTGCTTGTTTGCTTTGCAGGTACGCCCATCACCTGAAGCACTGATTTGTTTATTCTGACAGCAACAACGTTTGCTCTCAGCATATACGTAAATCAACGGTTGCAGTGCTGTAGGAAGTGATTTCACCACCACAGTTAAAAAAAAGAGCATATATGGCGAAGCATAGGGGATGGGGTGGACACAGGGGGCGGATCTCCCCTATGCTTCGCCATATATTTTTTAACACTTTTCTTGGCAGATATTTCTTCATCCACATCTATGTGAATGGAGGAATCTGCTATGTTCTTTTTTTTTTTTTGTTCTGCCCATGGACTGAATGAAAAAAAAGAACATTGCATGTATATCCGTCATTAGAAGTGGGTGGAAGCTGGGAGGTCCAATGGTGGGCATACCACACACTTTCTAGTAGAGATTTCTTCATCCACATCAATCTCTTTTTTCATTCAGCCCACAGACTGAAAAAAAGAACCTTACAATAAATGCCCAACAAGGACCAGCAACGTACTGGTTTGTCGCTGGAATCTGAGTGGTCATTCCAGTATGATGCCTGCAGATTTAGACATCATCTTGGTTTGTTTTTTACAGCCAATGGTCGGCTTTCATGTAACAGCAATCCTAGTGGCTAATATGCTTTTAAAAGCAGTGGGAGGGGACTTTCCCCCCCTCCCGCCACCTTCCACGGTTTGCCACCTTCCACGGTTTTCTCGGGCTCTCCTGTCCGACTGGTAACCTGAGACTGCAGCCGGTGGTTCCATCAGCTGACCATAGAGCTGATTGGAGACCAGAATGGCTCAATCATCTCTATGGCCTAAGATACTGGAAGCTGCAAGCATTTCATGACTTTGGTTTCACCAGATATAAACAGCACCATTGCTAAATTGGGAAAGCATCTTATCACACCAATCTTGGTGTGGTCAGATGCTTTAGGGTAGAGGAGAGATCTAGAGTCTAATAGACCCAAATTTTTTTTAAAAAAGAGTACCTGTCACTACTTTTTGCTATCATAGGGAATATTCAAATTCCCTGTCATAACAATAAAAATGATAAAAAAAAAAAAATGAAAGGGAAGGTGTCAAAATTAAATAAAAAAAGCAAAATAATAATAATGAAAAAAAAAAAAGGCGAACGCAAGCCTCTGTCTGGTGTCATATGTAAACCGCAATTGCAGCATGCATGTGAGGTATTGCCATGAACATCAGATTGAGGGTAGTAATTCTTGCAGTAGACCTCCTCTGTAAATCTATAGTGGTAGCCTGTAAAGGCTTTTAAAAATGTACAGGGGTGCGCAATTTTAAAGCATGTCATTTTTAGTATCTATGCACTCGGCATAAAATCATCTTTTATATTTTACCAAACAATTGGGCAATATATAGTGTATTTGTGCATTAAATTTAACGAAAGTGTTTTTTTTCCCCAAAAATATTGCGTTTAGAAAATCTCTGTGCAAGTACCATATGACTTTTCGGAAAGTAGACACCCCAAGGTAATTGCTAAAAGGCATGGTGATTATTTTGCAGCTCTCATTTGTTTTGGAAAATGAAGAAAGAAAAGGAAAAACATTTTTTTTTTCTTTTTTCAGTTTTCAAAACTTTGTGACAAAAAGCGAGATCTGCAATATACTCAACATGCCTCTCAGCAAATAGCGTAGGGTGTCTACTTTTCGAAAAGGGGTCATTTTGGGGGGGGAGGGGGGTTGCGCTATCTTGGCATTTCATGGCCTCCGAAACTGTGATGGGTAGTGAGGAGTGAAATCAACAATTTTGGCAGTGATTGGTTTTCGGGGTCCTGTACATGCCTAGACTGACAAAAAGTCTCACACATGGGGTATCCCTATACTCAGGAGAAGCAGCAGAATATATTTTGGGGTGTAATTCCACATATACCCATGTCATGTGTGAGCAATATATCATTTCAATGACAACTTTGTGTAAAAACATAATCTTTTTTTTTTTTGTCATTTTTCAAACACCTGTGATAAAAAAAAGGAAAAAGGTCAATGGACTCAACATGCCTCTCAAAAAATTACTTGGGGTGTCTACTTTCCAAAAAAAGGGAGTTGGGGGGGGGGGGTTGTACTGCCATTTTAGCACTTCAAGAAATGAGATGGGCAGTCCGAAAGTAAAAGCTGTGTAAATTCCAGTATATAAACCATAGTTTGTAGACGCTATAACTTTTGCGCAAACCAATAAATATGCGTTCATTGGGAATTTTTTTTTAAAGACATGTAGCTAAATACATTTATGCCTAAATGTAGGACAAAAATTTAGTTTATTGGATATTTTTTAATAATAAAAAGTAGAAAAATGTAATTTTTTGTCTCAAAATTTTCGGTCTTTTTTCCGTTTATATCGCAAAATATAAAAACCTCAGAGGTGATCAAATACCGCCAAAAGAAAACTCTATTTGAGGGGGAAAAAAGAACATACATTTTGTTTGGGTACAGCGTCACATGACTGTAAAAGGGATGGACATGGTCAGCAACAATACTTAGGTAGGCCGTGGTGTTTTAAATGATCCTTAATTGGTACTAAGGGGCATTCCAAGCAAAAAATATAGACCGCACCCCAATATAGATGAAAACATGGAAGTATTTATTCATCACCACGAATATCAAGAATATCATACATGACTGGCACACCACAGGACAGGTACATAGTTTGACGCGTTTCACAACACTGTGTATGGTTATGAGTAAGCGATCATAGTTTCGTGAAACGCGTCAACCTATGTACCTGTCCTGTGGTGTGCCAGTCATGTATGATATTCGTGGGGATGAATAAATACTTCCATGTTTTCATCTCTATTGGAGTGCGGTCACTATCTTTTGCTTGGAATGCTGCCTGGACTGCGGATCCGACTCGCACCTGATTCACAAGCTGACCTGAGTGGCTTGTCTGTATTGGATCTTTGGTACTAATGGGCCCAAAGTGTGCCAAGAAAATATCCCCCACACCAATACACCACCACCACCAGCCTGAACCGTTACACCCCCCCCTTCCCCCACACCAATACACCACCAGCCTGAACCCTTACCCCCCCCCCTTCCCCCACACCAATACACCACCACCACCAGCCTGAACCGTTACCCCCCCTTCCCCCACACCAATACACCACCAGCCTGAACCGTTGATACAATGCAGGATGGATCCATGCTTTTATGTTGTTTACACCAAATTCTGACCCTACCATCTGAATGTCGCAGCTGAAATCGAGACTCATCAGACCTGGCAACGTTTTTCCAATCTTCTATTGTCCAATTTTGGTGATCCTGTGCAAATTGTAGCCTCAGTTTCCTGTTCTTAGCTGACAGGAGTGGCACCCGGTGTGGTCTTCTGCTGCCGGAGCTCATCTGCTTCAAGGTTGGATGTGTTGTGCATTTAGAGATGGTATTTTGCATACCTTGGTTCTAACGAGTGGTAATTTGAGTTACTGCTGCCTTTCTACCATCTCAAACCAGTCTGCCCATTCTCCTCTGGCCACAACACAGCATTTTCCTCCACTCAAGTCCCACTCACTGGATACTCTGGAGAGATGGTTGTACGTGAAAATCCCAGAAGATCAGCAGTTTTGGAAATACTCAGACCAGCCCATCTGGCACCAACAACCATGCCACGTTCAAAGTCACTTAAATCCCCTTTCTTCCCCATTCTGATGCTCGGTTTGAACTTCAGCAAGTCGTTT
>NC_138779.1:21723923-21897495 GCF_965119305.1 Pelophylax lessonae | reverse complement strand
TGCTGACTAGAGAATTATACATTGTATCATATTCTCCTAATTCAGAGGAGAATAAAAAAAAAAAAATGACAAACACCACACACTTATTGTATTGCTGCAAACGTCAGGAGTAGGAGAATTTGTTTTGGGTTTTTTTTTTTGTTGTTGGTGGGTCATGTTAATGACAAGAAGTATAGAAATTTAAAGCTTAAGTTTACATTTTTTTTTTTTACTATTTTAGGCCAGTTTTCCTTAAAATAAGGAAATGGAGGCCCAATTCATCCTAAAAAAATGTATAATTTACCTCCGGACCCTCCTGCACTTATCTCCATGAATGATTTGTTTCTGCTGTCCATACCAGCTGGTGTAGCGATCCGGGGCATTTAAAAAATGATGCTCGCAATGCTGAATGGGCATTGGTCAGCGCCAAATCGTAACTGTGCTGAATTATGAGCCCCCTTTTTTCATTCCGAAGAAGGGTGCAGAAAAGTGTGTTTTTCAAATGCCCAGACCACAGAAAAAGATAATCATCCAAGTGCGGTTGGGACCCAAGGTGTGGGCAGGGTGCTGTGAGTTAGATCAACTTTTCATGTTTTGTGGAACGGTGAACTAACCCTTTAAGATTTATTTTATATCTAGGCCTTAAAGGGTTAACTGGGCCACTCAGGGAGTTACCAATATAAAAGAAGGGGCTTAGGCTTCAATACTCCCCTCCAAACTGAGGACATACTATGAAGGCCTCCCTTGGATTGCTGGCCGTGGGCTTCGTGGGCCTATACCCTGCTACTGCCAATTGTCTTTCTATTAGTGAGCATTTGCTCTTGTTGGCTAAACCGTAGCATTTTATTAGCTAGGCTCCTGGCATTAGCATATACCCCTCTTAGTTTTACGGAAGTTAAACGTGATTGGTGGTTATGTTTATTCCTGTTTGGTCTGAGGTTTTCCCGCACATTTCTGTTTCAATTGTTTTTTTATTAAATGTTTTCATTCCGAGATATAAAAGAAATACAAAATTTAGCAACAACGGTAAATTGCTAAGGTAACAAACACAACAGTATTGGTACACATAAGGCAATAAGGAACAAAGTTGAACTGCTCAATAGTTCGATTAAAGGTCTTAGGTAGACAACTCACAGCAATTCCATGAAATGAAGGACCCTGAGTGGAAGGAAAAACAGTGCCTTTCCAAGTAGGAAACGTAAAAGCTCTTAAATCCTAGGGCATTATAAAAGCTCTAGGAAAACTCTATATAACAACAACAATACTTTCATCCTATATCCAGTACCATCCCAGGTCCAGGCATCTGTTTGATTGTGTATTTGGGCCCAAAGACTCCTCTAAGAACAGGGTTTCAAAACATATCAGAGCTTTTGTCCTGTCTATCTCATGTTCCTTGATCTTGTTTTTCTATTTCAGCATTATTTTGTTATTTTATTAACGCAATGAGGAATACCAGTACGGTGACTGAGTTCATCCTCCTTGGATTTCCAGCCCTGATCTCTGTACAGATTGCTCTATTTTGTGTCTTTTTTACATTTTACGTATCTACTCTCCTAGGAAACGCTCTTATCCTCGTCACAACCACCTTTAGCACCGAGCTCCACACTCCCATGTATTTCTTCCTCGGCAACCTGTCTCTTCTAGAGGTCTTTTATACTTCGGTGACCATTCCTAAAATGCTTCTTAATTTTCTCTTGAAGACCAGTTCCATCTCCTTCATGGCTTGTGCTGCCCAAGTGTATTTTTTCATAGCTCTGGGCAGTATTGAGTGCACCTTACTAGCTGTCATGGCTTATGACCGATATGTAGCCGTCTGCTACCCATTGCACTATGTGAGGATCATGGACAGACAGAAATGTGTCACATTGACTGGCTGCTCCTGGTTTAGTGGCTTTGTAAACTCTATGATTCATACTAGTTGTATTTTTAACCTTACGTTTTGCTCTTCTAACAGGATAAATCAGTTTTTCTGTGACATCCCACCTTTGCTGAAAGTGGCTTGTGGTCAAACTATGCCTGCTGAGATTGTCCTATTCATTGTTGGTGGTGCTTATGGATATGGATCTTTCCTGTTGACTTTAATATCATACATTCACATAATTTCCGCCATATTAAAGATCAGATCTAAAGAAGGACAGCGAAAGGCCTTCTCCACTTGTACATCTCATCTCATTGTTGTGACCTTGTTCTTCGGAACTTCTTTCTCTGCGTATTTGAAGCCTACATCTAAATATCCATCGGAAGAAGAAAAGCTGGTTCCCGTGTTTTATGCTGTAATTACCCCTACCCTGAACCCCATCATATATACACTGAGGAATAAGGATTTTAAAAGCGCCCTAAGGAAAATGAAGGGTCTTGGTTATGCAAAGTTTTAGTTATAATTAGTCAAAGTTAGTTTTTATTTGGGTGCTTGGAGGCTTTGATGACCCTATGCTGCTTTCCAAGCTTCAATCTTTTAACAGCAGTTTTGTGCTCAGAAGCCAACTATTTTGAAGTGGACTTCCATCTCCCCTGCAGGAAAGAACAAAAAGAGATGGACAGATAGCCTTTGTTAGAACAAACTCTGTCTTTAAAGATGATTTCTATGTATTGATATTTTTACATACAGTGCCTTGAAAAAGTATTCATACCCCTTGAAATTTCCCACATTTTGTCACGTTACAATCAAAAAACGTAAATGTATTTTATTGGGATTTTCTGTGATAGACCAAAACAAAGTGGCACATAATTATGAAGTGGAAGAAAAATGATGAATGGTTTTCAAATTGTTTTACAAATATGTGAAAAGTGGGGCATGCATTTGTATTCACCCCCTGTACTCTGATACCCCTAATTAAAATCTAGTGGAACAAATTGCCTTCAGAAGTCACCTAATTTGTAAATAGAGTCCACTTGTGTGTAATATAATCTCCATATAAATACAGCTGTTCTGTGAAGCTCTCAGTGGTTTGTTAGAGAACCTTAGTGAACAAACCGCATCATGAAGGCCAAGGAATGCACCAGACAGGTCACGGATAAAGTTGGGGTGAGGATTAAAGCAGAGTTAGGTTATAAAAAAATATCCTAAGCTTTGAACATCTCACTAAGCACTGTTCAATCCATCATCCAAAAATGGAAAGAGAATGGCACGACTGCAAACCTAAAAAGACATGGCCGTCCACCTAAACTGACAGGCCGGGTAAGGAGAGCATTCATTAGAGAAGCAGCCAAGAAGACCATAGTAACTCTGGAGGAGCCGCAGAGATCCACAGCTCAGGTGGGAGAATCTGTCCACAGGACAACTATTAGTCGTCCGCTCCACAAATCTGCCCTTTATGGAAGAGTGGCAAGAAGAAAGCCATTTTTGAAAGAAAGCCATAAGAAGTCCAATTTGCAGTTTGCGAAATGCCATGTGGAGGACACAGCAAATGTGGAAGAAGGTGCTCTGGTCAGATGAGACCAAAATTGAATTTTTTAGCCTAAAAACATCACGCTATAAGTGGAGGAAAACTAACACTGCACATCACCCTGAACACCCCCCCCCCCCCACTGTGAAACATGGTGGTGGCAGCATTATGTGGGGATGCTTTTCTTCAGCAGGGACAAGGAAGCTGGTCAGAGCTGATGGGAAGATGGATGGAGCCAGATACAGGGCAATCTTAGAAGAAAACCTGTTAAGAGTCTGCAAAATACTTTAGACTGGGGCGGAGGTTCACCTTCCAGCAGGACAACGACCAGAAACATACAGCCAGAGCTACAATGGAATGGTTTACATCAAAGCATATTCATGTGTTAGAATGGCCCAGTCAAAGTCCAGACCTAAATCCAGTTGAGAATCTGTGGCAAGACTTGAAAATTGCTGTTCACAGACGCTCACCATCCAATCTTACAGAGCTTGGGCTATTTTACAAAGAAGAATGGGCAAAAATGTTGCTCTCTAGATGTGCAAAACTGGTAGAGACATCCCCCAAAAAGACTTGCAGCTGTAATTGCAGGGAAAGGCGGTTCTACAAAGTATTGACTAAGGAGGGTGAAAACAAATGTGCTGGCAGGTTCCATTTTAAAACAGGTTTTTGTGTCTGTGCTAGTCTCACAGATGGTGATGGAATGGATTCGGGTTTGCGGGAGTCTATGGACCCCGAGACTGTTCCTCCAGAACAGCTGGAGCTGTTGGACTAGGTGATCCAGGCTCTAGTGTTCCTGTGGGATGCGCCTATGAATGCGACTCTCCTGGTGGCCAGGGTCTCGACCGTGGGCATTGTTTTAAGACGCATGGTCTGGTTGAAGAACTGGTCGGCTGATCAAGCTTCTAAAAAAGCCTTAGCTTATCTCCCTCTTCTGGGAGACAGGTTGTTTGGTGACTCATTGGATGAGTTGATCAAGGGCCTGACTGGCGGGAAGATTTCTCTTCTTCCTCAATCCTCCAAGGGTAAGACACCCCCTCCTAAGCAGGGTCCCTCCTTTTTCTGCTCATAAACATTTTTATCTTGCCTCGGGTAAGCTGTTCAGAACTTCTGTAGATGTTCAGAAACCCTGGGGCAAGTCCAAGGCCGGTCAGTCCAGTGCTGAAGACAAGTCCGCTTCAGCATCAAGGGGCACCCTCACCCATCTTAGGGGTGGGGGGACGTCTGCGCTTCTTTCAGGAATCCTGGACTTCATTCAGGACAAATGGGTTCACAAACTGGTTTGTTCTGGGTACAAGATCGAATTCTGGTCCCGGGCCAGGGGACAGGTTTTTTCAGTCAAATCTTCACCTGTTTCCGGAGCGTTTGAAGGATCTGCGGTAGGATGTGCGAGATCTCCTGGCTCAAGGAGTGATTGTGCCAGTTCCCCAACAGGAACGCTTTTAAGGTTTCCATTCAAACCTGTTCACTGTTCCCAGAAAGGAAGGCAAGGTGCGTCCAACCCTGGACCTCAAGGCTCTGAACCGCTTTGTGCGGGTGCAGAAATTCCAAATGGAGTCCATTCGGTTGATGGTGGCATCTTTGAATCAGGGGGATTTTCTGGCTTCCATTGATCTCAAAGATGCGTACCTCCACGTCCCCATATTCGAGGGACATCAGCGATTCCTCCGCTTTGCGGTGGCAAAGGAGCACTTTCAATTCATGGCATTACCCTTTGGTCTCGCCTCGGCTCCCAGAGTTTTTACCAAGGTCCTAGCCCCTGTGCTGGTCTTGTTGCATCAACGAGGTATCTCCATTGTGGGGTATCTGGACGATCTCCTGTTGGGAGCAGTTTCCCATTCGGATCTGCTGGAAAACATCTCCATCGCATTTCGGACCCTTCAGGACTTCGGGAGGATGATCAATGTCACCAAATCTGCCCTGGCTTTGTCTGTGCGGGTCACCTATCTGGGGCTGATCCTCGACTCTGCTCTGGCGAGGGTCTTCCTTCCCTTGGACAAGCTTCAGAAGTTATAAAGGGCAGTCTAGTTGCTGATGGAAGCCGATCAGTCCTCCTTTCAGGCTTGCATGAGGGCCCTGGGTCTGATGGTCTCGACCTTTGAAGCGTTGAAGCGGTCCCGTTTGTTCATTCTCACACGAGACAGCTGCAGAAAGAGATTCTGTCAAAATGGAACAGAGGTCCTGGGTCATTGGACCAGAAGATTCGGTTGAGCCATCTCACGAAATCTGCTCTCTCTTGGTGGATCCAGTCACCTGTCCTGTGCCATTGCAAGTCCTTCCTGCCGGTATTTTGGACGGTGGCCACCACGGACGCCAGCCTATCAGGCTGGGGTGGAGTGCTGGGGAAGCCCTGTGCTCAGGGGACTTGGGCATTGGAAGAGTCTACCTTATCAATCAATATTCTGGGGCTGAGGGCAATCAAGCTCTGCCTGCTTCACTGGATGAGTCGGCTACACGGCTCTCCGGTTCGGGTCCAGTCAGTCAATGCCACGGCCATGGCTTACATCAATCAAGGGGGCACCAGGAGTGCCCTGGCGGCCAAGAAGGTGGCCGATATTCTGGTATGGGCAGAACACAATGTTCCGGCTCTTTCCGCAGTCCACATCCCGGGTGTGGAGAATTGGAAAGCGGATTACCTGAGTCGTCAGGTGTTGGATCAGGGGGAGTGGTCCCTGCATCCGGAGGTGTTTCATCTCCTGTGTGTCCGGTGGGGGACCCCGGACGTTGATCTGTTTGCGTTTTGTTGCCAGGTCTCGGGATCCTCTGGCCAACGCCACAGATGCTCTGGTGGCTCCTTGGAGTCAGTATCGCCTGATCTATGCCTTCCCTCCGTTCATTCTCCTGCCAAGGTTTTTTTGCAGGGTGGCGATGGAAGGCATTCCGGTAGTTCTGGTGGCCTCGGTGGTCTTGGTACACAGAGCTGGTAAAAATGGTCGTGGATCCTCCATGGCGTATTCCTTTGCGGGAAGATCTACTATCTCAAGGACCGATCTTCCATCCTGCTTTACGGTCGCTGGTTGTAACGGCTTGGCTGTTAAAGCAAGGTGTTGAGGGATAGAGGTATTTCTGATTCTGTGATTCCTACCCTTTTGAAGGCCAGGAAGTCAACATCTAGGAAGATATATCATCGTACGGAAATCATAACTTTCTTGTTGTGAATCGCTGCAGCTGCACCGTCGCTTTTTTCTATAGCTAGGGTTTTGGCCTTTTTACAAAAAGGGGTTGAGCAGCGCTTGGCATTGGGTACTATCAAGGGCCAGGTTTTCGGCCTTGGCTGTTTACTTCCAAGGTCCATTGGCTACTCATAGTTTGATTTGCGCCTTCGTTCAGGGGGTGCTTCATCTGGCCCCTCCGAGGAGATCCCTGTTACCGCCGTGGGATCTTAATCTGGTTTTGTCTGTTCTTCAAAAGCCTCTTTTTGAGAATATTAGGGAGATTTCTCTGCTTTCTTTGTCACAGAAGGTTGCCTTCATAGTGGCTATCACTTCTGCCGGCAGAGTCTCTTGAGTTGGTGGCGTTGTCCTGTCATTTGCCTTATTTGGTGGTCCACAGAGATAAAGTGGTCCTCTGACCTAATCCGTCCTTTCTTCCTAAGGGGGTGTCGGATTTTCACCTGAATGAAGACACTGTGTTGCCTTCCTTATGTCCTAAGCCTAAACAGCACAAGGAAGTTGTCTTGCACTCTCTGTACGTGGTTTGGGCGATAAGGGTTTCTCTGATGGTTACTGAGTCCTTCAGGAAGTCGTACTCCTGAAGGACAGTCCTCGCAAAGGTTTGGCTGCGTCCGCCGCGACCATTTTGAGATGGATCAGGCAGACAGTTGTTCAGGCTTATTCAATCAAGGGTCAGGTTCCTCCTTTCCCTGTGAAGGCACATTCTAATAGAGCGCTAAGTGCCTCTAGGGCTTTTTGCCATCAGGCCTCTGTTGTACAAGTTTGTAAGGCAGCGACTTGGTCGTCTGTGCACACCTTCACCAAATTTTACAAGGTGGATTTGTTGGCTTCTTTGGATGCCTCTTTTGGCCCCAAGGTTTTGCTGGCTGCTGTTTCATAAGAGAATGTTTGGTTGAGCTCCATCTTGCCCGGTTGTCTACGTTTAGCTTTTTGGAGTTGACGTTACTGTCTGGTTGCGTTTTCCCACCCCTCATGCCTATACTACTTTGGGACGTCCCACTCAGCTCATGGAGATGAGGCTGCGTCTGTCGATGAACGATAGAAAAAATAAGATTTTTGTAAGATCTTACCGTAGAATCTTTTTCTCTGATGTCCAACGACAGACGCAGCACCCGCCCCTCTGGTGTTGGTTCTGTTGTCTTCACTGCTTTTAAACTAAACTGATATGCTGGGTTGTGAAGTGGGGGTTTATGCCTGGAGGGACAGCCCCCTGGGCGTGTGTTTTCAAATTTTCCTACCTAGACTACTCCTGATGGGGGGGGGGGGCATAAACCCACTCAGCTCATGGTGATGAGGCTGCATCTGTCGATGGACATCAGAGAAAAATATTTTACGGTAAGATCTTACAAAAAAAAGTTATTGTTTTTTTTTACTGTAGGACTGTGGGACCTCGCGCTTATGGTGTATATAATCTTTTGTGATTAAAGTGCTTAAGTTTTGTGCAAAAATAATAATTTAAGCTGCTTGCTGCAGTGCTCTTTTTGGAATGATGGTCAGTGATTGCAGCGCTGCTTTAAAATAATTGTGCAAATATGCTTATATTCATATAATCAATAAATCAAAAATTTATTATTTGAATATAAGCATATTTGCACAATTATTTTAAAGCAGCGCTGCAATTACTGACCATCATTGTTTTTTTTTAGTAATGGTAGCGATAAGCGATTTTTAGTGGGACTGCGACATTGCGGTGGACAAGTCCAACACTATGTGACACTTTTTGGGGACCAGTGACACCAATACAGCGATCAGTGCTAAATAATATGCACTGTTACTGTTTAACCACTTAAGCCCCAGCCCTATTTCGGACACTTTTTGTTTACAAGTTAAAACCAGTATTTTTTCCTAGAAAACTACTTAGAACCCCCAAACATTATATATATTTTTTTAGCAAAGACTCTGGAGAATAAAATGTCGGTCATTGCAATATTTTTTGTCACGCGGTATTTGCGCAGCGGTCTTTAAAACGCCTTCTTTTTGGAAAAATTCAGAAAAATAAAATTTCACTGCATTTAAAAATACTAAACAGTAAAGTTAGCCCATTTTTAAGTATATTGTGAAAGATGATGTCACGCCGAGTAAATAGATACCCAACATGTTACGGTTTAAAATTGGGCCCCCCCCCCCCCCCGTGGGATGGCGACAAACTACGGTCAATAGAGATCTCAATAGGCGACGTTTTAACATTTTTTAACGGTTACCAGTTTAGAGTTAGAGTGTAGCTCTTTTTTTTAAATTATTGCTCACACTCTGGCGATCGTGGCGATACCTCACATGTGTGGTTTGAACAGCGATTTCATTTGCGGCTCGACTTCCGTATACGTTTTTATTTGTGCGCAACCTAACGGTGACGGGGGTGGCTAAAATTTTATTTTTTTTCCTATTTATTTTATTTCTTTTTTTAACTTTGTTACAGGTTTTTAAAAAAAAAAAAAATCTGATCACTTTTATTGCTGTCATAAGCAATGTAAACATCCCTTGTGACACCAATATGCAGTGACAGGTACTCTTTATGGAGGGATCGAGGGTCTAAAAGACCCTAGACCCCTCCACTACACTTCCATGTATGCAAAACGCCGAAAACTGCGTTTTTGCATACAGCCGTTTTTTAAATTTGCCGCCTTTTGCAGCACAGTAACCCGGAAGTGACATCATGGACGCCGCCTCCGGGTTACGTCATCAGAGACCCGATCGAAGCCGTTTCCGGCTTTGATTGGGACTCCATCCTGCAGGCAGACGTGCCGGCTGGGTGCTCGGGGCTCCCGGTGGGACAGGAGCCCAGAGCAAAATCACGGTAGGAGCCGGGAGGGGGGGGGGGCGACGTCCCCTCCCGCTCACCCGGGTAACGATCGGGCGGCTCCCGAGCCGCATCGGTCGTTACCGACGGAAAGCCGACCGTCAGCTATAAATCACGGTACCGGGATGATGTCTCTAGCTAGAGGCATCATCCCGGTATACTACCGCAAAGTTTGCCGATGTAGTCCTATGTCACTTTGCGGTAAGTGGTTAATGGTTTTTCTTCCACTCTAATTACAAGGACTTAGCAGCTGGTTCAGCTGCCAGTTCTGGACCCCCAAAATACATCCGATTAGGTTACCGAAGAGAGATGACATTGGACCGATGGGAGTGAACTGGATGGCGAGGATTAACAGGTGAGGCTGGACTAGAAGTCCCCACAGGTGCAAGCGACCACTGGGATAAGGGGACTCAAGTGAGTGTAAATGGCCTTAAGTGGTTCTAAATAGGGATGATCGAACGGTTTGGGTCGACTATCGATTCGACCCGAACATTGGGTGTTCGAAATGCGGCCGAATTCCGAACTTTTGCGGTAAAAGTTTGGAATTCGGCCACCAGAACCGCCCAAAATGCATTGGGACAGGAACTGGGCTTTAAAAGTCCATGATTGGCCCAGAAACATCAGTAAAATGTGATTGGAGTGACTACGGGGTCCAGAGGCCAATCAGCAGTGAATATGCCCCCCATACGCCCCCAAGTATATAACATAGCCCCGCCAAAACTCTAGCACTGTTACACAGAGGCTGTGGAAGAGAGTGGAAGCATTTGTTTTTCTCCTGCTGCTTGTAAAGCTCCTGGTATTTTTGCATTTATTCTTGTATGGATGACCTATGATTTATATTTATGTATGCCATATTATCAAGCATGAATCATATATACAATGTTAGTCCTTTATAGGTCCCCATTTTGGAGTCTTAATAGGACATGTTTATTACACAATGTATCATACATACATGTCTAGCCGTACTCATTCAAAGTCCCATACTCCTCTCCCCCTTTTAACCATACACAACCAGGGATGGAGACAGCTAGACATCTTATTGGATATATTATTGTGGCAGATCTATTCTCTTTGCTTGCCCTACTACAATTTTGGGGTGAAAGACACCCGTTTTGTAGGTCTGCCACTTCTGCCTCTTACATATATATATATAGATATACACATTTTTTCCATTTAATATATAATATACAATTAATTTTTTAATAATCTTCCTCCATTATATTATTTCCCTTTGTTGCTTCTGGTATTTCAACAATCTCTGACAACCAGCCCTTTTTTTCCACACCTATATTTATAATTGACACATATACCATACGTATATTGTGTTTGAGCTTTTCAACATCCAGTCTGGTATGATGGATTAGAGCTGGTTCAGGCTTCCTGTCCGGGGCTGCGATGGGCGGCCAGCCGCCTCCCCCCTGTGCCTGTCTCTGCTTCGGCACCTGGGTTAGGGGGCGGGTCGTCACGCCCCCCATCGGCGCCATGTCTGAGTTGCATAGTGCGTGACGCCCTATGGCGTCACGCTACCATGGCAACCCTTTCCACCTCATGTGACGTCAGTGGGCGGTTTGTTCCCACCGATGTCCGGTCTGACTGGCCGGATATGGGAGGCACAGTGGGAGGCCATATTATCAAGCATGAATCATATATACAATGTTAGTCCTTTATAGGTCCCCATTTTGGAGTCTTGATAGGACATGTTTATTACACAATGTATCATACATACATGTCTAGCCGTACTCATTCAAAGTCAGATACTCCTCTCCCCCTTTTAACCATAAAGCTCCAGTGTCATTTTGCAATTATTAGTGTGAGGAAAGGGATATGCAGTGTAGTCAGGGTACTATATACCACTATAGTTAGATTCAAAAATCTAGTTTTTGTAGGGATAGCTTTAAGTGTCAGGGTGACCGTAGTGTAGTTTAGGGTGACCTGACTCTGCCATGTCAGGGTGACCGTAGTGTAGTTTAGGTGACCTGACTCTGCCATGTCAGGGAGACCGTAGTGTAGTTTAGGGTGAACTGACTCTGCCATGTCAGGGTGACTGTAGTGTAGTTTAGGGTGAACTGATTCTGCCATGTCAGGGTGACCGAACTCTGCCATGTCAGGGTGACCCCACTATGTAGATTATGGGTTAGGGGTATACATATATATATATATATATCAAAAACGACAATTTTTAACAATGTTTTTTTGCCCGATTCATAGTCCCTGGGGCATGACCCAGAACCCTAGGCACTTTTTAGGGGCATTTATTGGGTTTTAGGGCTTCAAAATGGTGTTTTTTGATTCCAGAAGTTCGGGTCCAATTGATTTCAATGGGGTTCTGGAATATGAACCGAACTTTTGGGAAATTCGGGTGTTCTGGTCGAACCAAACTTTTCAAAAGTTCGATCATCCCTAGTTCTAAAGGCTCAAGGTTTTTTACCTTTATGCATTCTATGCATGAAGGTAAAAAACCTTCTCTGTGCAGCCGCCCCCCCCCTAATATTGTGATCCAGCAATGTGCACAAGAGCCTCAGCTCTCTGGGGACAATCCCTCCTCATGGCTGAGACAGCAGCAATGAGGGGAGAGAGGCGGCGGAGCTGAGCCGCGGCTGTGTGTGTGAATGGACACACAGAGCCGCGGCTTCGAAACGTGCCTGCTTGGGTACGCTTATTGCAAGCTGCTTTCTCTGGGGGCGCCCGGCAAAAGGGAGGGGCCAGGAGCATCAGGGGGTGACCCTAGAAGAGGAGGATTGGGGCAGCTCTGTGCAAAATCATTACACAGAGCAAGAAAGTATAACATGTTTGTCATTTTTTTTAGAGTTCCTTAATATCACTCTGAAGTAAGGAAAACTTTACATCGAACAGGATGTGTTAGAGGGGGTGGGAAGGAGGTATAGGCAAAAATATTTGTTCTGAGGGGGGAAGCAGCTTACAGGTCTCAAAGAAAGGAGGATCACTGGGGGGGGGGGGGGGAGTTGGACTTTGAAAAAAAATTCAAAAGTGGATCATTACATTCACAAATGTTATTTTCTTGACACATGATCATTTTAGAGCAGAATATTTCCCGGTAAATGCTTTGTCCAAGGCCCGTTGCACCTCTTGATTCCTCAGACAGTATATAATGGGATTGAACAGAGGGGTGAGAACACTGTACAAAATGGAAGATAGTCGTATGATATCAAAGGATTCCCCAGGTTTTGGACCAATGTAGTTGAAGTTGGCAGTCACGTAGAATACCGTAACCACAATGAGGTGGGAGGAGCAAGTGGAGAAGGCCTTTTTTCTGCCGGCGGCTGAGTGGATCTTCAAAATGGTTGAAATTATCCGAGTATAGGAAGCAATGACGAACAAAAAAGGAGTCATGCCAAGAAAAACACTGACTATATAAAGTAACATTTGACTGGTGTGAGTATCAGCGCAAGAAGCGTTCAACATTGGTGGAACATCACAGAAAAAGTGGTTCACATGCCGATCTTTACAAAAAGTCAGCTTGGATGTCAATGTGGTGTGAAGGACAGAGTTCAAGAATCCAAAAAACCAAGATCCTCCAACCAAATAGGAACAGAATGCCTTGTTCATGACTACTGGGTAGCAAAGAGGATCACATATTGCCACGTATCGGTCGTAAGCCATTGCAGCCAGAAGAAGACATTCCGACCCACCAAGAGAAACAAAAAAATAGAGCTGAGTAAAGCAAAGGTTAAATGACACTCTTGTGTTGCCTGTTAGGGCCATAACCAACATAGCCGGGAGGGTAACGGAAGAGTAGCAGACATCTAATATGGATAAGTAACTAAGGAAAAAGTACATAGGTGTGTGAAGATGGATGTCAATCTTGATGACGCTAAAGATGGTGAGGTTTCCAACAAGAATCATAGTATAAATCGTCAGGATCATCAAGAACAGTAAAACCTGTTCATTTGAAAATCCCAACAAGACAAAACCACTAAAGAAAGTTTGGTTTACCATTCCCATCTCATCGTGAATCAAAATCTATGGTCGAAAAAAGAATTGTGTTAATTTTAAGAGTTGTAGTCTTGGTTTTTGGTCAACTGTTAAAATTTTTTTCCCTGGCTGCTGATGGTTGTCCATCCTCCTGTAAGTAAAAAAAAAAAAGAAAATAATGTAGCCAGTCAGCATGTAAGGCCTAAGTTGGTCCAATTCATCTATCTACTGGAGCTCCTTAAGCCTAGTACACGCAATGAGATTATCAGAGGAATAATTTTCCGTTTTTCTTTTTTGCATGCTAGTCTCCAGATAGAAAATGAAGAGATTACTAAAGTAAGAAAACTCTCAACAACAAAATAAAAACTTGAAAGTGGTGTCATGTTGTATTGTAATTGTATTGTATTTTCAGGATGAAAACTGTACTGAGTAAATGAAAATCGTATGATCTGGTATTGTATGAGAAAAAATTTTCGCGTTTGTCCCTTTGGAAAATTTTGGACAAAAGTTGTGTACTTACGATCAGATTATTGCACGATGGCTTCGAAAGCTGTATTTTATGTATGATTTTCAGGTCGCGTGTATGGACCTTTAGGATTCATTAGGTGTAAATGAGGAAACAGTGTACAGTGCCTTGAAAAACTATTCATACCCCTTGAAATTTTCCACATTTTGTCATGTTACAACCAAAAACGTAAATGTATTTTATTGGGATTTTATGTGATAGACCGACACAAAGTGGCACATAATTGTGAAGTGGAAGGATAAATGGTTTTCAAATTTTTTACAAATAAATCTGTGAAAAGTACGGTGTGCATTTGTTTTAAGCCCCCTGAGTCAATACTTTGTAGAACCGCCTTTCACTGCAATTACAGCTGCAAGTCTTTTTGGGAATGTCTCTACCAGCTTTGCACATCTAGAGAGGGACATTTTTGCCCATTCTTCTTTGCAAAATAGCTCAAGTTCTGTCAGATTGGATGGAGAGAGTCTGTGAACAGCAATTTTCAAGTCTTGCCACAGATTCTCAATTGGATTTAGGATTGGGCCATTCTAACACATGAATATGCTTTTATCGAAACCATTCCATTGTAGCTCTGGCTGTAGGTTTAGGGTCGTTGTCCTGCTGGAAGGTGAACCTCCGCCCCATTCTCAAGTCTTTTGCAGATTCTAACGGGTTTTCTTCTAAGATTGCCCTGTATTTGGCTTCATCTATCTTCTCATCAACTCTGACCAGCTTCCCTGTCCCTGCTGAAGAAAAGCATCCTCACAACATGATGGTGTGTTCAGGGCGATGTGCAGTGTAATTTTTTTGCCGCCACACATAGCGTTTTGCTTTTAGGCCTAAAAGTTAAATTTTGGTCTCATCTGACTTCTTCTACATGTTTGCTGTGTCCCCCACATGGCTTCTCACAAACTGCAAACAGGACTTCTTATGGATTTTTTTCAACAATAGCTTTCTTCTTGCCACTCTTTCATAAAAGGTGCAAATAATATAAATCCACTCGTGCCAACTGAAAAACAAGTGAATAAATAAATAAATTAACAGCTGCTGTTGTAAACCTAATGGTAATATGATGTTTTAAAAACCGCCAAAGTGTGATACTCTATGCAGGCAAAAGCGCTTGCTCTAAAGGTACATAAGAAACCTTGAACCCACCCATGTTTAATAAAAGCTAACATAAATATAACATATGAAAAACTAGGGTAAATAATAGTGCACCTAAGAAACAGTTGTGCCTATGCCCAGTGCACATAAATATCCAGTGACAATAGTCCAAAAGAAGAAGAAGGTCTTCCGTATCCTTCAAAGGAAACGGCTCACTCTTCCTGCCTTGATGGATTGGTGCATCCCAAATGTGAATAGTTCTAATCAAAAAAGGTGACACCCTGCGTGAACAGTGAGTGTAAAAAACTCCCACTCACCAGATGATGTTGATCCTCCTTACCATATGGCATTAGGATCAAAGAAAGCTTAGATAGTCTCCTTGACCAGAATGCGGACTCCAACTGGTCCTTCAGTCCCCCTTCCACACGGTAGGTCAGAGCTCCAAAAATGGATGCAGGAGATAGAAAACAAAAATGGAAAGCCGACTCCACCTCGTGTAAAATTGTAAATAGCCTTTAATAGAAGCCCATTATAGAGGCTAAAAACATATTTATAAAAAAATCTCTCCCACGTGAGCTCCCGCACTGTACAGTGGGAGCAATAAAAGCCGGGTCTGCCAAAAAACGTTGTGCATTCCACCTACAGCGTAGTACATCACAGCGTGCGTCCCAGCTTGACGCATTTCGTCATCAATGTGACGTCTTCAGAAGCTGCAGGTCACGCTGCGCACTCACTCTACATATCCCTATTGCCCCGCCCTCTGCCATTGCAAAACAAAGGGAAACTAGCAGATCCCATGGCACTTCCAGTGTAATAAAATCGTGTGCAAGCGCAGGGGACATTTAACTAAGAAAAGGATGAAACATCTGCAGCAGCAGTGTGTATGGTGGCGAGTGAAGAAATGAATTCATAAAAAATATGTATTCTGTGAGGGATTAGCTCGGGGGCGGGTGTGGATGACCCCTTGGGGGGGTTAGTTACACAGGGAGATAGCCGAGAAGTGGTTGAAAACAACAGTGTATGGTTTTATTCTTGCAATTTTCTTCACACAAATGCAAGCATCAAAACATCCAAATCAAAATAAAACACAAAATAAATCCTTGCCACTGAAATCCTTCACACACAGGAACCTACCTAGGGAGTCTGTCCCCAAAATACTGTTGGGCAGACTTGGCTGATCATAAAGCAGACCATCAATAGTCCATTTATTTTCTCTTCACATAGAAAACATCCATTTGTTTTTCTCTTCACATAGAAAACATTCATTTGTTTTTCTCTTCACATAGAAAACAATCTAAAACCTCACCTTGAGAAGTCTTCAGTCTTTTTATCCTCCTCAGCGCACATCGCTTCAGGAGGCATTCCTCTCCTATACTCACACAGCTTCAGGAGGCAGCAATCAATAGACTTCCTCTGGACAACTTATAGAGGCCTTAATTTCCTCATTCTGAATAGCTGAAGGTTTTTCAACTTCCTTAAACCTTCCTGGCTACCCTTGCAGCCGACACCCTATAGTAATTGGTAAATTGTCTAAACCAAGCAGAAGTGTACTTCCTGTCACAATTCCATAACAATATATATATAACATTTAAAAAAAATATATCTACATGAAAATGTAAAATATAAATCACAGATGAGTAGTGTGCCAATAACCAGGGATGAAGTGATTAGTTTGAGTACACTATTTAGATGACTCCACTTACAGTTCCCTTAATTACTGAACCCTTTCTCAATAACATGCCGGTTCCAATCCTAACAGCCACCTAGTGGTCATAAAATGGATTGGTTCTGCACTGTTCTCTACTCTACTCAGTGGACCCCAAAAATCCATATGGGGTGTATATAATTTTAAAAAATATTAATGATAATGATAATAAAAATGTATATATACAATATATACTGTATACAGTATCTCACAAAAGTGAATATACCCCTCACATTTTTGTAAATATTTTAATATTTCTTTTCATGTGACAACACTGAAGAAATGACACTTTGCTATAATGTAAAGTAGTGAGTGTACAGCTTGTATAACAGTGTAAATTTACTGTCCCTCAAAATAACTCAACACACAGCCATTAATGTCTAAACCGCTGGCAACAAAAGTGAGTACACCCCTAAGTGAAAATGTCCAAATTGGGCCCAAGGTGTCAATATTTTGTGTGGCCACCATTATTTTCCAGCACTGCTTTAACCCTCTTGGGCATGGAGTTCACCAGAGCTTCACAGGTTGCCAATGGAGTCCTCTTCCACTCCTCCATGACGACATCATGGAGGTGGTGGATGATAGACACCTTGTGCTCCTCCACCTTCCGATTGAGGATGCCCCACAGATGCTCAATAGGGTTTAGAAGACATGCTTGGCCAGTTCATTACCTTTACCCTCAGCTTCTTTAGCAAGGCAGTGGTTGTCTTGGAGGTGTGTTTGGAGTCGTTATCATGTTGGAATACTGCCCTGCGGCCCAGTCTCTGAAGGGAGGGGATCATGCTCTGCTTCAGTATTGCACAGTACATGTTGGCATTTATGGTTCCCTCAATGAACTGTAGCTCCCCAGTGCCGGCAGCACTCATGCAGTCCCAGACCATGACACTCCCACCACCATGCTTGACTGAAGACAAGACACACTTGTCTTTTTACTCCTCACCTGGTTGCTTCCACACACGCTTGACACCATCTGAACCAAATACGTTTATTTTGATCTCATTAGACCATAGGACATTGCTCCAGTAATCCATGTCCTTAGTCTGCTTGTCTTCAGCAAACTGTTTGTGGGCTTTCTTGTGCATCATCTTTAGAAGAGGCTTCCTTCTGGGATGATAGCCATGCAGACCAATTTGATGCAGTGTGCGGCGTATGGTCTGAGCACTGACAGGCTGACCCCCCACCTCTTCAACCTCTGCAGCAATGCTGGCAGCACTCGTATGTCTACTTCCCAAAGACAACCTCTAGATAGGACGCTGAGCACGTGCACTCAACTTCTTTGGTCGACCACGGCAAGGCCTGTTCTGAGTGGATCCTGTCCTGTTAAATAGCTGTATGGTCTTGGCCACTGTGCTGCAGCTCAGTGTTAGAGTCTTGGCAATCTTCTTATAGCCTAGGCCATCTTTATGTAGAGCAACAATTCTTTTTTTTTCAGATCCTCAGAGAGTTCTTTGCCATGAGGTGTCATGTTGAACTTCCAGTGACCAGTATGAGAGAGTGAGAGCGATAACACCAAATTTAACACACCTGCTCCCCATTCACACCTGAGACCTTGTAACACTAACGAGTCACATGACACCGGGGAGGGAAAATTACTAATTGGGCCCAATGTGGACAATCTCACTTAGGGGTGTACTCACATTTGTTGCCAGCAGTTTAGACATTAATGGCTGTGTGTTGAGTTATTTTGAGGGGACAGCAAATTTACACTGTTATACAAGCTGTACACTCACTACTTTACATTGTAGCAAAGTATAATTTCTTCAGTGTTGTCACATGAAAAGATATAATAAAATATTTACAAAAATGTGAGGGGTGTACTCACTTTTGTGACATGCTGTATATACACTACTCTTCCATAAAGGGCAGATTTATGGAGCGCACGACTAATAATTGTCCTGTGGACAGATTCTCCCATCTGAGCTGTGGATCTCTGTAGCTCCTCCAGAGTTACCATGGACCTCTTGGCTGCTTCTCTGATTAATGCTCTCCTTGCCCGGCCGGTCAGTTTAGGTGGGCGGCCATGTCTTGGTAGGTTTGCAGTTGTGCCATACTCTTTCTATTTTCGGATGATGGATTGAACAGAGCTCCATGAGATGTTCAAAGCTTGGGATAGTTTTTTTTATAACCCAACCTTGCTTTACCTTCTCCACAACTTTATCCCTGACCTGTCTGGTGTGTTCCTTGGCCTTCATGATGCTGTTTGTTCACTAAGGTTTTCTAACAAACCTTTGAGGGCTTCACAGAACAGCTGTATTTATACGGAGATTAAATTATACACAGGTGAACTCTTTTCTCTAATTAGGTGACTTCTGAAGGCAATTGGCTCCACTAGATTTTAGTTAGAGGTATCAGAGTAAAGGGGGGTGAATACAAATGCATGCCACACTTTTCAGATATTTGTAAAAAATGGTGAAAACCATTTATCCTTTTCCTTCCACTTCACAATTATGTGCCACTTTGTGTTGGTCTATCACAAAAAATCCCAATAAAATACGTTTACGTTTTTGGTTGTAACATGACAAAATATGGAAAATTTCTAGGGGTATGAATATTTTTTCAAGGCACTGTAGCTAGTATGGTGATTGTCAGTAGAGATAGGGAGGTCTAATGTCCACTCTACTCAGCCTTTTGAGAAACCTTATTTGGCATGTTGTTTTTGGCTTTGCTGATTGCATGTTCCTTGCAATTTTACTTTGCCCATGTAGCGGTGTTTCTTCTGGCTTTGACTGCTGTAGTATGACCATAGTCAGTTTAACCCTTTTGCTGATAGAGGCATTTTTGCATTTTGTTTGCACACATGCTTAAAAAAAAAAAAAAAATTAGCCCTGAAGATTGCATAACCCTCCCCCCAAACATTATATATTTTCTGAAAGCAGACACCCTAGAGAATAAAATAGTGGTAGTTCCAATTTTTCATTTCACATGCTGTGATGGGAGTCACTTTGGTTTCGGGGGCCTGTGGAATCCATCTTACCTTCAAGAGGTTAAGAAATCCCTCTCTCAGCTCCCTAGACCCCTCTTATGTGTAAGTCACCCTGTGGTGTCTATGAGGGACACAGGGTGACCAAGGAAATGATGGACAGCTACTTAATGGACACTGAGAATATGATTTGGATTACAGTAATATTTATCAACCATATATCTCAAGAAATATATCAAGAATTTTCCTGGCCTGTTTGATTCTGAACATGTTCATTGAAAGAGCTAATCACGTTGGCCTCTCTTCCATGTTAAAGTGGAGTTCCAGCCTCAAAACGAAAATTTGATATCCGCTTGCTCGAAGTAACCTGAAAAAGAATTGGATAATCACATTTTTATTTTTTTTGCTTTACTTACCTTGTTTTTGAAGAAAATATACTCACCTTCCTTGCACTTCCTCCCTCTGCGGCCGCGGCCCTGCGCCGTGACTTCCTGCTTGCATTGACTCCTGGGAGCCGAACGTCATCGCTCCCAGTAGTCAATGCGCCTGCACCGGCCCTGCTTGTCAGTTCCGTTGCAGGCGCTTCATTCTCTGCTAAACAGCTTCTGGGCATGCCTAGAAGCTGTGCAGGGATGACGCGCCTGCACCGGAGTAATGAGCAGGGCAGGGCATTCTGGGACTCCGACGCCACCAAAGAGGACGCTCCGGCTTCAGCTGCCCACACCTGAGATGGCAGCGCTGGACAAGACATTTTTTAAGGTAAGTATTTCTTCTAAAAGGTAAGTGAACCCGGGGACAGTTCAGAGGCTATAATTGCTGAAATGCACTAGCCCTGACTGTCCCGGGGGTATTTTTATTGAAAACATTTTTTTGAGGCCAGAACTCCACTTTAAAGGCCTAGCTGCCTATTGCCAATAGGAGACTGCTTTACACAGTCAGACTCGTAGCAGATGCTAATATCATCAGCTCAACCACCTGTCTTCCACACATTGTTGATTATGCTGATTTACTCACCTATTGTCTACTGTGGGTTCTGTGTTTATACTTGGATGATGTGTATTGTATTTTGTTTTAGCCTTGTTGCAGTGCTAAGTTAATTAACATGTTATTGATAACATTGTCTGGGTGTGCATTCCCATTCACACATTGTTTCTATCCAGATGGCTAGATAATTCGTTCAGGTTAATTATATTTCTGTACACAATTTCATCTGCATATGATAATGTAATCAGGCACCTGACCTGGTGGGGTAATCTGATCAGGAGGGGGATGTCCTCCTGTGTGGTATATGTTCGGAGTGAGATTGTTCAATAAAGGTTCCAGATCTATACAAGCTGTTGTCGTCTAGTTTTGTATGTAGGGAGGCTGTAATATCTGATATCTATGTTCAGACTGGAGGAAGCAGTATTCGGAAGGAAGCCCACAAGCACAGTGTGGGTCTTGGTCCTGTTATACACGCTATTACCGAAAAGGTCTAGGAAATTTAAAACTTCAGTAACAAATACAGTAAAGTTAATATTAGGGCACAAAAAACACAATAAATTACCCAATTTTCTAGTAAAAATCTCTCTATAAAGAGTACCTGTCAGGTGCCTATTGCTGTCACAAAGGTGTTTACATTCCTTGTGACAGCAATAAAAGTCATTCTTAAAAATTAAAGCAACAGTGTAAAAAAAAAAAAACAAATAATTAAAGAAAAAAAAAATTTTAAAGTGCCCCTATCCCTCCCATGCTCGCACGCAAAGGCGAAAGCGTGTGTCTGTCCCGCACATGTAAGGTATCACCGCAAACGTCATCATGGGCAGTAATTCTAGCACCAGATTTTCTCTGTAAATCTGAAGTTGTAACCTGTAAAGGCTTTTAAAGTGTTGCTTATGGATACTAAAATTAAATTTATTGTTTGGTGCCATTGCATGGGTGTGCGCAATTTTGAAGCGGCTGGGATGGGACAAATTTTTTGGGGGGGGGGGACGACCTGATTTTAGTCTTTCCTAGGGCAGCACAAAACCAAAATACACCACTGGCTATAGCAATAGTGACATTTCCAAATAAAAAACAAAAAAAAAAAAAATAATGATACAGATTAAATTGACAGTTATTAACCACTTTACCGCTATGTACCGGAGTACTACTGCGGCAAAGTGGCTCGTTCCCGTCTGACGACGTAGACCTACGTCGCCAGACTCCTCCCCCTGTAGGCGGCGATCGCGCGCCGCTGGAGGCGCGCTCCCGCTGTTTTCATTCACAGCGGGAGTCGGGCCAGGGGAGGAGCAGCGGCGATCGCCGCTGCTCTGCCCCGATCGTCGGGGAATCCAGTTTGGAGATCCGCCCGCCTGTGTAAACAGAGCGGGCGGATCTCCTCAGTGACAGGGAGTGACAGATCGGAGTGTTCAGCATAGCTGGACATCCGATCTGTCCCTTTCTCACACAGTCACCTCCCCCCCCACACGTCAGTAAGCACCAGGCATACATTAACCCCTCCCTCTCCAATAAAATTAACCCCTTCCCTGCCAGTGTCATTTTTACAGTAACAGTGCATATTTATAGCACTGATTACTGCAGTAATGTCACTGGTACCCCCAAAAGTGTCAAAAATGTCAGTCAAGGGTCCGATCTGTCCGCCGCAATGTCGCAGTCCCGCAAAAAAAATCGCAGATCGCTGCCATTACTCGTTAAAAAAAAAACACCAAAAATGACAGAAATCTTTCCCTTTGTTAGTAAACGCAATAACTTTTGCGCAAACCAATCAAAATACGCTTATTGCGATTTTTTTTTACCAAACATGGGTAGCAGAAAACAAATTGGCCAAAAATTAAAAAAAAAAATTGGTTTTTACATCTTTTTTGGGGGGAATTTCATATAAAAAAATGTTAAAAATATTGTTATTTTTTCAAAATAAACGCTCTTTTTTTGTTTATAGCGCAAAAAGTAAAAATCGCACAGGTGATCAAATACCACCAAAAGAAAGCTCTGTTTGTGGGAAAAAAAGGACGTAAATTTCGTTTGGGCACGGCGTCGCATGACCGCGCAATTGTCAGTTAAAGTAGCACAGCGCCGAATCGCAAAAAGTGGCCCAGACGTAAGACAGCAAAATGCTCTAGTGGTAAAGTGGTTAAAATGGCAAAAAATTTGGGGGAGCATACCCATGTATTTCCAAAGCTGCTGCAGCTATGAACCAAAAGACATGTATATTAAAAAAGAATAGCGCGCAAATGCAAAAGAAATTACTACCAAATCTGAAGAGAGTCCATAAATAAAAATGGGGGTTTGGTCCCACCATATGGCCATATCGTGCTCAAGCCCACTACTGCGTCAAAGTACCCCATTATCAGTGGGTCCTACACTATCCATGAAAAAGAGATGAATCCAGCCCTTCTAACCCTTGGAGACAATACTCCATGCTGGGAGAGATGTGCAAATGCTCTACAGGGGACTCCTCCTATATCCACTTGATGGTGGACACTGATTGAGTACAGGTGTGTGTGGGGGGTGGGGAGGGCTGCTCAACCTCGATAGTCTGGTCAGACCGAATACATAATAAACAGGCAAAAAATTTGGGGGAGCATACCCATGTATTTCCAAAGCTGCTGCAGCTATGAACCAAAAGACATGTATATTAAAAAAGAATAGCGTGCAAATGCAAAAGAAATTACTACCAAATCTGAAGAGAGTCCATAAATAAAAATGGGGGTTTGGTCCCACCATATGGCCATATCGTGCTCAAGCCCACTAATGCGTCAAAGTACCCCAGACTATCGAGGTTGAGCAGCCCTCCCCACCCCCCACACACACCTGTACTCAATCAGTGTCCACCATCAAGTGGATATAGGAGGAGTCCCCTGTAGTGCATTTGCACATCTCTCCCAGCATGGAGTATTGTCTCCAAGGGTTAGAAGGGCTGGATTCATCTCTTTTTCATGGATAGTGTAGGACCCACTGATAATGGGGTACTTTGACGCAGTAGTGGGCTTGAGCACGATATGGCCATATGGTGGGACCAAACCCCCATTTTTATTTATGGACTCTCTTCAGATTTGGTAGTAATTTCTTTTGCATTTGCGCGCTATTCTTTTTTAATATAAAGTGGTTAAAATAAAATAAAATAAAAAAAAACAGCATACAAACCCCTCCAAAGGTCCCCCAAAATACAAAGTGGAGCCTTGGAATGGTCCAAAAATTAAAAGAAGCCAGCAATGAAATGTCAGAGATGCTGCAGCACTTCCTGCACATCACAAGATGCACCCATTCACAGGTAGGGTTAGGACCCCCCACCCCCCCAGGCATCTTATTTAAGGGAACTGGAAAAAAAAATCACTTCTCCTGACTTGGATAAGGAGTTACTTGCCATTGATTGGTACAGAATAACAGAGTCTGCAGGCAAGGTTTGCTGATTCCTGCCGGTGGCTGTCCCTGGCCGCATCAAAACTTCTAATCAAGCCCTGCACATGGCTTATTGTCTGACTAATAACTCCCTGAAAGGAGACCTGCACTGAAAAGGATACCTAGGCTGGAGGGGACCTTCTTTCTGTCATGTTGAATGCAGTGATTTGCTGACTAGTCATCCCTCCTCCCCTAGTTGCATGCTTATTCTGAATCTGTGTCAGCCAGAGAACTTGCATTTTCTAGCCTCCAACCTCCTATACAGTAAATGCCTGTCTTTGCATGCAGTAGCTTGTGCTTCATGGACCCAGAATAAGCATGCAGCAAGTAAAATCAGAACTAATGAGCTGCATAAATGTTCCAGGTCCTGGTCCATGACTCAGAAAGTACTAAGCAGTTGGGTCAGCCAGGGATTTAGCATGTTTATGAGGAGAGATTTGCAATTACAGCCTTTAAGATATAGGATAAGTAAAACTGGGTGAAAGAACACTAATCTTCCAGGAGCTCATGCAGAGCATTTTGGCATTGTGTGTGATGTAATACAGCAATGGTAAGTCTAGATGTCTGCGATGCGGCGCAGGGTCTGAGCTCTGCGGCACAGTGCACATCTCAGAGGTCTGAAAGGGTTTTTTTATTCTCTCTTAGATACCTCTGAGGGAAGCGATCTCCACCCAGGAGAGTCTTACTCCAAGCTTAAAATAAATAAAATTATTTCATAATTAATGCTTATTAAATAAAGTTGAACTCTGGGCTAAAATATTTTATTTATATATATATATATATATATATATATATATATATATATATATATATATATATACACAGTATCCCATAAAAGTGAGTACACCCTTCACATTTTTGTAAATATTTTATTCTATCTTTTCATGTGACAACACTGAAGAAATTACGCTTTGCTGCAATGTAAAGTAGTGAGTATACAGCTTGTATAACAGTGTAATTTGCTGTCCCCTCAAAATAACTCAACACACAGCCATTAATGTCTAAACTGGTGGCAACAAAAATGAGTACACCCTTAAGTGAAAATGTCCAAATTGGGCCCAAAGTGTCAATATTTTGTGTGGCCACCATTATTTCCCAGCACTGCCTTAACCCTCTTGGGCATGGAGTTCACCAGAGCTTCACAGGTTACCACTGGAGTCCTCTTCCACTCCTCCATGACGACATCACAGAGCTGGTGGATGATAGAGACCTTGCGCTTCTCCACCTTCTATTTGAGGATGACCCACAGATGTTCAATAGGGTTTAGGTCTGGAGACATGCTTGGTCAGTCCATCACCTTTACCCTCAGCTTCTTTAGCAAGACAGTGGTCGTCTTGGAGGTGTGTTTGGGGTCATTATGTTGGAATACTGCCCTGCAGCCTAGTCTCTGAAGGGAGGGGATCATGCTCTGCTTCAGTATGTCACAGTACATGTTGGCATTCATGGTTCCCTCAATGAACTGTAGCTCCCCAGTGGTGGCAGCACTCATGCAGCCCCAGACCATGACACTCCCACCACCATGCTTGACTGTAGGCAATACACACTTGTCTTTGTACTCCTCACCTGGTTGCCTCCACACACGCTTGTCACCATCTGAACCAAATAAGTTTATCTTGGTCTCATCAGACCACAGGACATGGTTCCAGTAATCCATGTCCTTAGTCTGTTTGTCTTCAGCAAACTGTTTGTGGGCTTTCTTGTGCATCATCTTTAGAAGAGGCTTTCTTCTCGGACGACAGCCATGCAAACCAATTTGATGCAGTGTGCGGCGTATGGTCTGAGCACTGACAGGCTGACCCCCCACTCCTTCAACCTCTGCAGCAATACTGGCAGCACTC
Organism: Pelophylax lessonae; assembly: GCF_965119305.1. NCBI lineage: Eukaryota > Metazoa > Chordata > Amphibia > Anura > Ranidae > Pelophylax > Pelophylax lessonae. The sequence continues at coordinate 21,871,781 of NC_138779.1, read as the reverse complement.
ATATGTTTATTTCCCAAAGACAACCTCTGGATATGACGCTGAGCACGTGCACTCAACATCTTTTGTCGACCATGGCGAGGCCTGTTCTGAGTGGAACCACTGTATGGTCTTGGCCACCGTGCTGCAGCTCAGTTTCAGGGTCTTGGCAATCTTCTTATAGCCTAGGCCATCTTTATGTAGAGCAACAATTCTTTTTTTTTTAGATCCTCAAAGAGTTCTTTGCCATGAGGTGCCATGTTGTACTTCCAGTGAGCAGTATGAGACCAGTATGAGAGAGTGAGAGCGATAACACCAAATTTAACACACCTGCTCCCCATTTACACCTGAGACCTTGTAACACTAATGAGTCACATGACACGGGGAGGGAAAATGGCTAATTGGGCCCTATTTGAACATTTTCACTTAGGGGTGTACTCACTTTTGTTGCCAGCGGTTTAGACATTAATGGCTGTGTGTTGAGTTATTTTGAGGGGATAGCAGATTTACACTGTTATACAAGCTATACACTCACTACTTTACATTGTAGCAAAGTGTCATTTCTTCAGTGTTGTCACATGAAAAGATAGAATAAAATATTTACAAAAATGTGAGGGGTGTACTCACTTTTGTGAGATACTGTATAAATGTACCACATGTCAGATTTAGTCACAGACATACTGCATATCACCACAAGGTGTCAGTTGTGTAAAATAAACCAAAGTGAAGAATTTATCCTTTAAATGGCAACTGCTTGTTTCCGCGACAGTCCATGTTTAGATGACGTGCCCTTGTCCCTGCGTCTTAGTGTCCATTCACACTTGTCAGGCGACTTGGTCAGCCTGACAAGTCACGCACCGTCGCGTCCCATAGTGTAGTACAGGACCGGTCCTAATACGTCGCTCCGACTTAGAAAAAGGGTCCTGTACTACTTCGGGGCGACCTGGAGCGACTTGCATAGACATTCATTTTATGAAGTCCGTGCAAGTCGTGCCGAAGTCGCTTCAGTGTGAACCGTCACAAAAACCCCCCAGAAGGGATTGCTTTGTGCTTTTGTTGGAATATTAGCAGAAACTTCAAATGTTGGAGGGGCTTTCAGCAACTTCCCCAATGAGGTTTGTATTTAATTATGGATGAAGTTTAATCAGCTTACATTTTTTTACATGGTTCCTCCTGCACTCATCTTTTTTTAAAATAAAACCTTTTTAATAAAAAAACTTATTTTAGACCCAGTGGCATCAACGCTAGGTCTCCGTGCTTCTCTATGCAATGCTGGCAGATCATAGCTAGTGGGAGAGGCCAGCATGGGTTTTGTTACTGAAAACATCCCTGGCCCCTTCCTCAGTACTCCCCTCAAGAGCTCTCAGCTCTTATACCAGCAGTGGGCTGGCTCTTGGGAGGAGTTATGTAAATATGGGCTTGTCCTCATGGGTGGATGTCAGTGTGGAGCAGTGGGCATTCCTAGGCAGGCTGTATTTGCATGAAGATTGCCTTAGGTAAGCCCAGATGTGATGCTTGATTGGAAGAACTGAAATCTAATGAATGAAAGGGATGGGCCAAGGGCAGCCAGGCTTGATGATGCTGGGTGTCCCCAGCCAGGAAATGAGGCAGGATCTATCCGACTTACTGCAACTTCTAATGCACATTGTGAGAAACTCACAGTGTGCAGTGATATCAGAGTAAGCCATTTAAAAGGTAACTCCACTTTCGTGGGGGGAAAAAAAATAGCAAATAAAGAAAAAACAATATAGCGTATACAATTGAGACACAAATCATATTGTAATTGAATGTTATTAGAAATGACCTTTCCTTTTCAATCTGCAGCTGTTGTAATTTTCTGAAAATGTAATGCAATATGGCCGCCTGGAGCTGTTCTGTACACAGAATGTATACTGACCACACCCCCAGAATGTATACTGACCACACCCCCAGAAACATCATTTCCTGCTTGTGTGATTGGCTCACCAATTTTCCCAGAAGTCTGCACTAAGATGCAAGTCAGATTTCTGGCATCCCCTGCAACAAAAATATCATTTTTGGTGAGATCCTCCCAATAGGAACACGTCTAAAGGGATGCAGACCTAGCAGATTTCCTCATTAGAGCCCTGCAGCTGCCACAGCTGATAGATAATAATGAAGCCACTCCCATTAGACCCACTCAGCACAGAGGAACAAACAATGATTTCTTCAGAATAACAAAAGGTAGGAATCTGCAACAAAGTTTGTTATAATCCCTGCAATGTACAGAGATCACCCAGAGGGGAATGTTTTTTTTTTCAACGAAAGTGGAGTTACGCTTTAAGTATAGGAGAGGAGGCGGTACAACTGTGTAAGACTGAAGAGAAGGCTGGAGGTTAGCTTTATGAAAGACCTCCAACCAAATCTTTTGTTTCTATTTTTTATTCTAGAATGGGGAGGATTAGAACCTCTCTGTTTTGTTTTTTGTTTGCTGTCTGTTTTCCTCATTAGGAGATTTATACTCACTTCCTGCCCCGGGAAAACTCAACATTTTCCAGCATTCACTGAAACCAGAGTACATGGGAAATCTCCCAGTGGAGACAACTGTCAAAGGTGTAATTTGGCCTAATTTTGGGGAGTTTTCTTTCACTTCGTTTTGTGTCTACATGACAGGAAATGGAGATCTCCCCAATTCAGTAAAAAAAATAGACAGAGGTTCTAACACGCCTCATTTGTCACTGCTTAGTCCTGTAGTGACATAGGGTGGTCAAAGGAAGGAACCACAGTGTGTGGTGGGGCACATTGGTATCCAAATTTCCCGTAATTGTTGCATAAAAAAGACGGGGGCTGCTGTTAGAAATCCCAGGGCCTTGTACAGGCTTAGGCTACGTTCACATGTGGGCGAAGTGGATCGCGGGCAGAATCACAGCGATTCTGCCCGTGATCCGGAAATCATTGCCAATCGCGGGACGCCTGTGTGATGCCCGTGATTTGCAATGGCGCTGTGCGATGTTGCCTCAAATTTCGCCTGCTGAATCGTGGTAAAACATTGCGCAAACAGAATTGCGGGATGCCCAAAAAAGGTACAAGAGCTTCTTTTGTGCGTCATGCGTCCCCCGATTCTGTTTGCGCAATGTTACCGAGATTCGGCAGGCGGAAATCGCGGCAACATCGCACAGCGTTTGGGGTGCCATTGCAAATCACGGGCATTGCACGGGCGTCCCGCGATTTGCAATGATTTCCGACATGTGAACGTAGCCTTACTGGCATGACCCCCCTTTGAATATATCAAAACAACATTTTCACTAAAAATATACTAAAATCGTTCCTAGAGGACACAAAGATAACAAAGAAGCTGTGTGAATTAGTCCCTTTTTTCAATTGGTTTTTACATTTTTGAAAAAAACATTTATAAAAAAAAAAAAAAAAAAATTGTTTAAATGTTTTAGGATTATTTCACTCTACATTTTTTTTATTTTTATTTTTTTTACAATTTATTTTTTTACATAAAAAGGGAAGCCGGGAGATTCCGGCTGTGTCTCTCCCTGAAGTAGCTGAAGGCCGGCGAGAGGGAGAGAAACCGGTTTTCAGCTGCTGCAGAGAGCCGCGCAGGGCATCCTGTAATTGCCCCTCCGTCCGACCGCACAGATTCCCTCTGCTGTTCGGGCCCCCTGTGTGCCTGGGCCCCCTACAGAAGGACTGGTGGCCCCCCCATCAGCGGCCCTGACAAAGACACTGATAGTGGAAGCAGCTCTGGAACGGAGGGAAGATAGGGATCATGGGCTACCAAAAAGTTGAGTATAATACATCTTCTATTACAGGGAGGCTTTATTTTGATTTTCCATTCACCCTGACAAGGTTGCTTTAATGGCAGATCCTTCAGTAGTTTATACTTTAAAGCGGAGTTCCACCCAAAAGTGGAACTTCCGCTTATCTGTTTGCTCCACCCCCTCTGGTGCCACATTTGGGGAGGGGGAAGGGGAGCGGGCACCTGTTTTTGACAGGTACCCGTCCCTACTTCCAGTGAACTCAGCTGCGGCGAAGTACGTCACAGGTCCGGCTCCCTCCTCCTTTGGCTGCCGCCGCACCATTCAGATTGTGCGGCGCGCTTCGCTCATGCGCAGTAGGGAACCGGCAATGAAGCCGCAAGGCTTCACTGCCGGGTTCCCTTACTGGCAATGGCAGCAGCAGCACCCGACAGCCAACATCACTGGATTCCAGCACAGGTAAGTATGTGTAGCTGCTGACTTTTAATTTTGTTTCTGGGGGCAGAACTCCCAACTCTTCAGTTGCCTATACTTTAATGGGGGCTGCATCAGTTCTTTATACTTCACCAGTTGCATATACTTTAATGGTGGCTTGCCAGTTGCTTTTACTGTAACTGCTGGCTCCAGTAGTTTCTTAAACTTTAATGGCAGCCCAACCAGTTGCTTATGATTTAATGGTGACCCTATTATTCACATATAATTTAATGATGGACCACCAGTTGCTTATATTTAAGTTATGGGTTTATCAGTTGCTCATACTTCAATGGTGGCCCCACCAGTTGCATATATTTTAATGGTGGCCCTTCAGCTTATATATGACTTGCTACTCCATCATTTGCTTATACTTACAAAAAAAACAAACAAAACATGCTTATACGTGAATGGTGGTACTCCCATTGCTTATACTTCAATGGGGGCCTTACCAGTTTCCTATAAAACCAGGCTCCATCAGTTCCTTATGCTTTAATGGCAGACCCACCATTTGCTTATGATTTTTTGGCAACCCTACCAGTTGTATATATTCTAATGATGGCCCACCAGTTTCTTATTCTTTAATGTCAGCCCCACCAGTTGCCTATATTTAAATTATGGCTTCATTAGTTGCTTATAGTTCAATGGACGACCCCAGCAGCTGCATATATTTTGATGGTGGACCTCCAGTTGCTTATACTTTAATGGCAGCCTAGCCACTTGCTTATACAATAATCGCAGCTCTATTGGTTGCTTACAACTTCATCAAATGTTAAACTTTAATGGCGGCTCCATGCCAAGGTCCACATGCCAAGGTCCTAGGTGTAGTCCTGGACTCTGAACTCTCCTTCAAGCCCCACATCCAATCACTGTCCAAATCTTGCAGACTCAACCGCAACATCTCCAAAATATGCCCCTTTCTAACCAATGACACAGCAAAGCTGCTAGTTCACTCCCTGGTCATCTTGTGCCTGGACTACTGCAATTCCCTCCTCATTGGCTTACCTCTACATAGACTTTCCCCCCTTCAATCCATCATGAATGCTGCTGCCAGACTCATCCACCTTACAAACCACTCAACATTTTACAGAGCCATCCACAATGTAGCCCCCAGCTACATCACTAGTCTAGTCTCAAAATACCAACCTAATCCCTCTCTTCGTTCCTCTCAAAACCTCCTGCTCTCTAGCTCCCTCATCACCTTCTTCCATGCTCGCCTCCAGGACTTTTCCAGAGCTTCTCCAATCCTATGGAACTCCTTACCCCAATCTGTCTGATTATCTCCTACTCTATTAGCTTTTAGACGATCCCTGAAAACCCTCCTATTCAGAGAAGCCTATCCTACCCACACCTAACAACTATACTTCCATTTTCTCCATCAGCTCTTCCCCCACAGTTATTGCCTTCTGTTTCACTTGACCCTCCCTTCTAGATTGTAAGCTCTAACGAGCAGGGCCCTCTAATTCCTCCTGTATTGAATATTATTGTAACTGTATTGTCATCCCTCATATTGTAAAGCGCTGCGCAAACTGTTTGCGCTATATAAATCCTGTATAATAATAATAATAAATAATAATTAGTTGCATTTATCTGAACTGCGACTTCAAGAGTTTCTTACACTGTGATTGTGGCGCCAAGAGTTAAGCTTGTACTTTAATTGCAGCTGCATCAGTTTTTTTAATTTTTTGGCATTCTCACCAGGTGCTTATACAGTACTTTATTGGCGGCCCGCGAGTTGCTTTACCTTTGGATTTGTGGTTCCATTATTTTCTTATACTTTATTGGCAGCCCCACCCATTGCTTATACTTTAATGGCAAAGCGTCAGTTGCTTTACCTTTATTTGTGGTTCCATTCCTTTCTTATACTTTAGTGGCAGCCCCACCAGTTGCTTCCAATTTAAAATACAGCCACCTGAGTTACATATATATTACTGGTAGTCCACCAGTAGGCCAAGTTGACTTTTTGTCAGCCCTACCAGTTGCTTATATTTAAATTATGGCTTCATCAGTTATATATACTTCATTGGTGACCCCATATATATTGATGGTGGCCCTCTGGTTGCTTATACTTTAACAGCAGCTCCACCACTTGCATATACAGTACATTAATTGCAGCTCCCTCAGTTGCTTACACTTTAACAGAAGCCTCACTGATCGCTTATACTTCAATGGAGGCCTTACCAGTTGCCTATAGGTGAATGAAAGCTTCTCCAGTAGCTTATACTTTAATGATGGCCCCATCAACTACTTAAACAATCAGATTTTAACTTGTGTGGCCAGTTTGCTGCCCCACCATTCGCTTATTTTTATAGTAGTCCCACCAGTTGTTTATACTTTAACAGCACCACTTGCATAAAGATTCATTGCGGCTTCCTCAGTTGCATACACTTTAACAGAAGCCTCACCGATTTCTTATGCTTCAATGGAGGCCTTACCAGTTGTTTATAGGTTAATAAAAGCTTCTCCAGTTGCCTATACTTTAATGGTGGAACCATCATCTACTTACAGTGGGTACGGAAAGTATTCAGACCCCCTTAAATTTTTCACTCTTTGTTATAATGCAGCCATTTGCTAAAATCATTTAGGTTCATTCTTCTTCCTCATGAATGTACACATTGCACCCCATACTGACAGAAAAACACAATTGTTGACATTGTTGCAGATTTATTAAAAAAGAAAAACTGAAATATCACATGGTCCTAAGTATTCAGACCCTTTGCTGTGACACTCATATATTTAACTCAGGTGCTTTCCATTTCTTCTGATCATCCTTGAGATGGTTCTACACCTTCATTTGAGTCCAGCTGTGTTTGATTATACTGATTGGACTTGATTAGGAAAGCCACACACCTGTCTATATAAGACCTTCCAGATCACAATGCATGTCAGAGCAAATGAGAATCATGAGGTCAAAGGAACTGCCTGAAGAGCTCAGAGACAGAATTGTGGCAAGGCAAAGATCTGGCCAAGGTTACAAAAAGATTTCTGCTGCACTTAAGGTTCCTAAGAGCACAGTGGCCTCCATAATCCTCAAATGGAAGACGTTTGGGACGACCAGAACCCTTCCTAGAGCTGGCCGTCCGGCCAAACTGAGTTATCGGGGGAGAAGAGCCTTGGTGAGAGAGGTAAAGAAGAACCCAAAGATCACTGTGGCTGAGCTCAAGAGATGCAGTCAGGAGATGGGAGAAAGTTGTAGAAAGTCAACCATCACTGCAGCCCTCCACCAGTCGGGGCTTTATGGCAGAGTGGCCCGACGGAAGCCTCTCCTCAGTGTAAGACGCATGAAAGCCCGCATGGAGTTTGCTAAAAAAACACCTGAAGGACTCCAAGATGGTGAGAAATAAGATTCTCTGGTCTGATGAGACCAAAATAGAACTTTTTGGCCTTAATTCTAAGCGGTATGTGTGGAGAAAACCAGGCACTGCTCATCACCTGTCCAATACAGTCCCAACAGTGAAGCATGGTGGTGGCAGCATCATGCTGTGGGGTGTTTTTCAGCTGCAGGGACAGGACGACTGGTTGCAATCGAGGGAAAGATGAATGCGGCCAAGTACAGGGATATCCTGGACAAAAACCTTCTCCAGAGTGCTCTGGACCTCAGACTGGGCCGAAGGTTTACCTTCCAACAAGACAATGACCCTAAGCACACAGCTAAAATAACGAAGGAGTGGCTTCACAACAACTCCGTGACTGTTCTTGAATGGCCCAGCCAGAGCCCTGACTTAAACCCAATTGAGCATCTCTGGAGAGACCTAAAAATGTCTGTCCACCAACGTTTACCATCCAACCTGACAGAACTGGAGAGGATCTGCAAGGAGGAATGGCAGAGGATCCCCAAATCCAGGTGTGAAAGACTTGTTGCATCTTTCCCAAAAAGACTCCTGGCTGCATTAGATCAAAAGGGGGCTTCTACTAAATACTGAGCAAAGGGTCTGAATACTTAGGACCATGTGATATTTCAGTTTTTCTTTTTTAATAAATCTGCAACAATGTCAACAATTCTGTGTTTTTCTGTCAGTATGGGGTGCTGTGTGTACATTCATGAGGAAGAAGAATGAACTTAAATGATTTTAGCAAATGGCTGCAATATAACAAAGAGTGAAAAATTTAAGGGGGTCTGAATACTTTCCGTACCCACTGTATACAATCAGATTTTAACTTGTGTGACCAGTTTATTGAAGACAGTTTGCTGCTCCACCATTTGCTAATTTTTATAGTGGTCTCACTTTATACTTTAATGAAAGCCCTACCAGTTGCTTATATTAAATTAGTTGCCCCACCAGCATATAATTTAATTACAGCTCTACCAAATGTTTTCAATCCCCAGCTGCTCTGTTCACCAACTGGGGCTTTTACAGAATACTTCTTGTACTTCTGGGTATGGAGGAGCTTGGTGGTCACTCCCTATTGCTCCCAGTAGCTGAATGGATCCATAGGGCAAAGCACAGGTTTATTTTATCACTAGTTTGTTGTTTTTCTTTAACTGTATGTCATGCGGGAATAATATTCACAGAAGGCAGAAACAGAAAGGTGTTTTGAAGGTACAATATATGAAATCCAACGAGACCCTGCCTTATCAAATATTTGCTGTTTAATAACAAAATACTAGACAGTGTTTTTTATTAATCCCAATTTGGCTTTCATCATTTCAAAATTAATCAAAGTCTTTTTCCAGGAATGGGTTTATTAACGGCTCTTCACCAGGAAATCTGGCCTGTATTTGTCTACCTTAACTGAACTCTACATTGGCAGCAAATAAACAATTTAAAAAATCTTCAGATCTTGCTGTAATTTGTGTCTTCTTGGCAGTGGGACTTGTTACAAAGGGGCATTTTTTTAATCCTAGCTATCATGATAGACTTCACATTTACCAGATGTTTACCAAGCATTTAGGACATTTTAAGAACCCCCCTAAAAGCCTGCTAAAGATGGCCACACACATTACAGTCTAAAGCAGTGTTTCTCAACCAGGGTTGATTGGAACCCTAGGATTCCTCTTGAGGTTTCTAGGGGTTCCTTGAACTCTGACAAATGGTGGATTGATCGCTCACCTTTACCAAACACCAATTTAAGGGGGTCATTTTCCACTACTTCTAAACTGACCATTAATGTTAGTGTGCACACTTGTACGCCACATTACTTATTCTTATATTTAAAACTTTCTTTGATGTGCTAATCATACTAATGTATCATGAGTTGTAGGCAAAATTGCGGTAATTTTTAGCAGGGTTTCCCGGAGAACCTGAAAATTATTTCAAGGGTTCCTCAGGGGTACAACGATTGAGAAATGCTGGTTTAAAGGTACAATCTAGATTTACCAACAATTTAATGTAGAGCAAAGGCCTGGTGAGGTCTAGGAATCTTTGGATTGGGGGGAGGGGTCAGGGAAAAACTACAACCAAGTGACCCTTTCATGTACCAAGCAAAGTTTGCCATTATACTGCAATAATCGGTGAGCATGGTGTAAGTTGGGTGTTCCTAATGTTTATTGCCGCACTCCTATTTACACGTTCCGGCATTGACTCCCTTTATGGCACTTGCCATTTGGTCACATGACATCTCACAACAAAGAAAGTTGGAGCTGGAACACTTCCCTCCACCATACAGGTCAATAGAAGGAGCAGGTAGCTAGAGAAAACCCACCACGTGTCACTGCCTGTGGGGTCCCACTCTGATCAATGTCTGAATGGTGAAGTATCTCTGTTCAGGGCCACCCTTGTTATTACTGGGCCCCAGCCTAGTCCTCCACTACAAAGGGCCTATCTTATTGGATATCATTTAAATAGGATTATTAGGTAGACCCTTTGTACTATAAAAGCCCTGGTAAGTCTAAAGGAGATTGTACAATCATATTTTAACTTGTGTAGCCAGCTTGTGTATTCTAACCTCCTTAGGTCCACCAGCCAGATAATAACTTATGATTGCTGGCCCCAGCCTAATCCTCCACTGCCAAGGGCCTACCTTATTGGAAATAATTTAAATAGGATTATTAGGTATTAGGATTATTAGGTAGTATACCCCTTGTGCTCTGTAAGCCTTGATAAATGTTAAGGAGATTGTGCAATCAGATTTTAAGTTATGTGGTCAGCTTAATGAAGACATTGTGTATTCTCAAGCCATTTTCCTCATCCACGTTCCCTTAAACCAAAGACTAACTCCTTTCAGTAGCATTGCTCTTCTTTATAGGGCAGATTGCTGCTTCCAGGTCTCAGATGGGGGCAGGATTTGTGTGAGAGAAAGGCACTGACTGACCTCACGTGGATCCCACTCCAGTCATGGGTTACAACTGGAAAAATACATTCTAGGATGGGGAGCAGCAGGGATGGGGGTAAAGGCTCAATTCATAACAAATCTAGGAATTTTTGCTGGGGTTACATTTTTAGCCATCTTTTTAACCAAGATGTGTATTAAACACTCCCAGATGAAGTGCTGGGTACACAGAGGGCTTTCAGGAAAAATGCTTGATGATTTTATAAATGCTTTTAAAATGCAAATGCTTCCTTTCAACGAGTTTCGCAAAAGAGCCACTTGAGAAGGTGAAGTAATCCAGAGCAATAATCTTTGGCATGATATCCTGCTGGATGTCTACAGTATTTTCTACCAGGACATGTTAGAAGATTTTATGGTTACCAATATTAAAGCTTTTTTTTTTTTTGCCACTTGCCTTGGGCAGTCCACTGACGTGGGAGTGTGGTTGGGCGTACAAGCACAAGCTGACCACTCTCCTGCATTCCTGGCACAATTACTTTGCTTGAAAGCTGGCCGTACACTGCTAGAATACAATGTTTTCTTCCATCCACTGCAAAACAGCACAGATGGACAAATCTCCTGCTGCAGAGCTGGCTCGGTTCGGAATTAGTTTAGTTTAATTTAATTCAATTTTGTTTTGTTTATTAATTTTGCTGACGAATTTAAAAGAATAGCTGGTTGTTGAGCAGCGGGCTGGGAAGCCGGCTGCCACATTCTTAACAACCGATGACTCATCAGCTGTCAGCAGGCTTCCCCACTGACAGCTGAAGTGTAAACAAAAGAATGCTGGCAATAGAAAATTACAGAAAAAAAACAGCGTAGGGTCCCCCAATCTATAACAGGCCCTTCAGTCTGGTAAAGATTTTAGGGGAACCCCTACGCCAAATTGTAAAAAAATAAAACGGCGGTGGTTCCCCCCCCCCCCAAATTCAATACCAGACCCTTATCCGAGCATGCAGCTCAGGAAAGGGGGGGGACAAGCATGTCCCCCCTCCTGAACCATACCAGGCCACATGCCCTCAACATGGGGGGCTGCTTTGGGGCAGGGGGGCTCTGCCCTCCCCATCCCAAAGCACCTTGTCCTTATGTTGATGAGAACAAGGGCCTCTTCCCCACAACCCTGGGAGGTATTTGTGGGGGTCTGCGGGTGGGGGGCTTATTGTAATCTGAAAGCCCCCTTTAACAAGGGGCCCCCAGATCCTGCCCTTCCAAGTTAATGAGTATGGGGTACATACTAGTACCTCTACCCATTCACTAAAAAGTGTACAAAGTGAATAAAGATAGTGCACGATTTTTTGACAATTTCTGCTGCACCACCAAACCCGAAAAAAGAAGAAAAAAAAAACCTCCGGTCTTGTCGAAGGCTCCCCAGCAACTGCCTTCTCTTCCATCTTACATTTCCTAAATAGGTAGAGGGTGTGGTCACCTGATGACCTCAGCGGGTGACCCCACCCCTTGTGATGTCATCAACCCAGCAAGCCCCGGTTGAATCGATTGATGATCATTCGACCAATCCAAATTTGAATAGTTTCGAAACTTTGGAATTCATTGGGAAACAAATAAACTAAACGAATTTTAATAAATTTCAACAAAATTTGTTACCATTTAATTATGAGATTTGGATACATCTGGATCTCTGAATAAACAAAAATTAGTCTGAATTTGTATTCATACCAAAATGAATTGCACATTTCTACAGTGCCTGCTTAGATTGTAGTCCCCTTTATATCACAGTGCCTCTTTACATTACAGTGCCCCTAGCAATCACAGCCCCCCCCCCCATCACAGTGCCCCTTGCGGTCATGCTTCCCCCCTTTTCTCTCTAATCACAATGCTCCCTTTTACTCTCTATCTCCCCTGCATGGTCCTACCTTTGGTAGGGCAGAGGCAAGCTTCGGCCTGTGTGTTCTCTCCCGATCTCCAGCTCCACACACCCCCTGCTCTGTTGATAGGATGACATCATTGGTGGGGCTGGAGGGTTACAGTGAGGAGACACAGGCATGGCCGCATAGGGAGAGGTGAGCAGCAACCACGCCTGTGTTATCCCTATCCGGACCACGGTCAGCGCTTACCGCCCGCTGTGCGGCCTGGTCATCAACAGACCACAGACCGGCACCGGTCAGTGGACCAAAGGGTTGTGGACCCCTGCATTAGCCAGCTCTTGTTAGGATATGCGGCCCAGTGGCCCTGGCCCAATGGACAAATGCCAGTGTGCCCTTTGGGCAGTCCAGACCTGGTTAAAGTACTTTTGGTTAGGAGGGTTCTGACAGGACTACCCACTGATTGAATTCCAGCTGGTTCATTAGGAAATGGCCATAGTTCATTAAGTGTATGGCCTGTAGGCAGGGCCAAAGAAACGTGAGCACAACGTCTCACTCCAGGTACCACCAACAGGCTTCTTGTCCTAATTTCACATTAGTGTGAGTCCCCTCTCTCAGAGGGAGCCAAATAGCGTACATTCACAAGCACATGTACATTAACTATGCCGAAACTTCACCCTGCAACCTTCCTAGCTAAGCCAGGTACCAGTTCCAGAAATAGGCCAATGGTAATAAGAAAAAGTGAGTCCAATGGATTTTTAAAGCTTTATGTTCGAAACTTCAAGATAGACAACTTCAGGTCATGCAGCTTCACCAATTATGGTAGCAGTTGTCAGCACTTTTCCAGGTTGGGCCATTTATGTCCTGTCCCAAACCTCCTTCTATCCAGGGCATCAGGACCTCTCCAGGTATTCCTCAACAGGGGAATACTGCATATCTGTAGAATAGGCCCCACCAAGTCCAATGGAGGTCAGTCCTGGAGTCACTCTCCTGTTCTTTTGACTTTCTCCTCTTCCTTCCACTTCCTCATGTAACCCGCTATTTCTTTTGGTAGGGTGCCACCTAGTGGCCAAACAGGAAATGGTACCAACCCCACCTTACAAGACAACTTTAGAAAACGGTGATCCTGGGTTGGGGGAAAGAGATGAAAATAGAGGTAGAGAGCAGTATGGGAATGCAGGAAGGTAGGGGGTTAAGAGAAGGAGGTAGGAGTGAGTGAGAGAAAGAGAGGATTGGGTGGTTGATGGGCAAAGGAGAAGAGAGAAGGAGGGAAGAAGAGACTGGTATCAAGCTAGGGGAATGAGATAGGTGGAGCAAGAGAGAGGACTGGGAGGTTAATTGGGGTGGAGAAGGGGAGAGGTGATAGGGGAGGAGGGAGGAGGAGGGAGGAGGAGGGCGGTACCGGGTTAGGGTGAGGGCGCATTGGGAGGTTGAAGGAGACTGAGAAGAAGAGAGGAGGTAGGGGAGAAGGGAAGTGGAAGCGGAAGAGGGCAGAGGAGGGACAAGAAGGGAAGGAAATTGATGAGCAAGTAAGAAGATGATGGTCCTTTAGTACCCACAGACAAAACATTGCAAAGGAAAACAGTTGCTTAAAGAAACATAGAGGCTGTCATTGCTAACTTTCAGTTCTGCAAAATAGTAGTTGCTTGGCTGTCATGCCAACTCTCTAACTTTCATATTTTAATTACAGACCCAGAACAGGTTTGCAAGTGAGGGCATTCTTCTCTCTGCACTCTCCTTATCTGAATACCAATTCCAGGACAGTGACTCAAAAAGTATTGAAGTCAGAAACTCAACATGACAACCAGACACTTAGAATTTTCAGAAAAAAGCCAGCATTGACAGCTTCAACAGGATTGCTTTACTTTATAGAGAAACCTGTACTGTGTGAAAATGCCTGTTGTCTGCCTGCCATAGCAGCGAGGGGAGAACTCATAGTTTGCATGCGGGTTCCAAGTCACAGACTTGTGTATTAGGGACATTGGCATACAGCCTGGAAATTAGCATTTTCAGAGTGAGAGGTCAGCAGTGTCTGCCTCTACCACCCCCAGATATGGCTGGCCAGGCAATTGTAAAAATATAAACCACCTGCATGTACAGCTTGTAACAAAATATAATTTATAAGGATCCAAATAAAGAGATATACTGTACAAGTGATTTTATTTTTGTTACCACCAGATGCATGAAGTTATTTGAATGATGCCTTTTGGTAATGGGAAATGGGTAAAAAAAAAAAAAACATGTAATTGCTTTACTTGTGGAAAATACAAGTTTATATATACACGATCAGCCATACTATCATGACCACCCACCTAATATTGAGTATTGTCCCCTTTTTGCTCAAACAGCCCTGACTCCCCATTGAGACATGGACACCAAAGTAACATCCACATGAATGAAAGGACCCAAGGTTTCCCAGCAGAACCCAAAGCATCACACTGCCTCTGAGGACTTACCTTCTTATACCGCATCCTGGTGCCATCTCCTCCCCAGGTAAGTGACGCACACACACCCGGTTACCCACATGATGTAAAAAAAAAAAACGTGATTCATCAGACCAGGCCACCTTCTTCCATTGCTCCGTAGTCCAGTTCTGATGTTCATGTGACCATTGTAGAAGCTTTTGGATGTGGACACGGGTCACCAGTGGGAAGAATAGTGCCCCATCCATGGTATCAGTGGGAGAAAAAGTGCCTTATCATTGGTGTCAGTGAGAGGAATAGTGCCCCATCATTGGTGTCAGCCAGCAGAATAGTGCCCCATCATTGTTGTCAGTGGGAGGAATAGTGCCCCATCATTGGTGTCAGTCAGCAGAATAGTGCCCCATCATTGGTGTCAGTCAGCAGAATAGTGCCCCATTATTGGTGTCAGTGGAAGGAATAGTGCACCATCGTTAGTTTCAGTGGAAGGAATAGTATCCTATTATTAGTTCGAGTGGGAAGAATCATGACCCAACATTTGTGTCATTGGGAGGATATTTGCTCCATCATTGGTGTCAGTGGGGTAATAGTACCCCATCATTGGTGTCAGATGGAAAATAGTGATCCATTATTAGTGTCAGCGGGAAGAATAGTGCCCCATGATTGGTATCAATGAGAGGAATTATGCCCCATTACTGGTGTTAATGAGAGGAGTTGTGCCCCATCATTGTTTTCAGTAGGAGGAATAGCACCCAGTCATTAGTATCAGTGGGAGGGATAGTGTGCAATCGTTGGTGTCAATGGGAAGAATAGTACCCTATTATTGATATCAGTTGTGATATTGATGTCAGACTGCGAGAGTCTAATCAGCAGCTGAATATGTATGCAGCCCTGACCCATCCCTGGGGTACAGGTGCCCAGATGGTGGCTGAGAGTGTGTATAAATACTCAGAGACTTGGAGTAGAAGTGTGATTTGTCGCTGAGGAGGAGGTCACAGCCTGGGAAGAGGGGTTTGCCCCCTAGGCAAGCATGCCATGTGTCTGGGGTTAATCGAGGTCACAGCTAGGCTAGCTGGGGGCCTATTCTACTTAAAGTTTACTGAAGCTGACTGAGGGACATTTCATCTGAGGATCTAGTCTGGTATCACTGGAAAAAGTGTCTGGAAGATATTGGAAGGAGGCAACCAATTATCCAAGGACATTTTTGAGTACAGACTGGTGTGAGAGATCCTTGAGAATGTGTGCTATTGCCATCCCTCTTGTATGAGAGTCAGTTTTGTCCAAAACAGCATTGTCCACAATTTGCTGCAAGCAAGGAATCTTTTACTCACACATTTGCTGCTGCTAAATCTCTTGCAATGCAGTCAGTTATACCTAAAAGGAATTCACTACTACAGTGTTCCTGGAAAGCTTGGTTCAATATTTTCTGCAAGCAAAGACCCTTGCTCACCTTACTAAGAGGAAGTTTAGTTATCCTCATTACTAAACGTTACTGGAGTATCCCACAGTTACCTTGAACCTATCCAAGTTCAAGTTCTGCAATAAAGTTCTGCAAGTTATGCACCAAACTAGATAGGTGCTAGAAGAGAGAGTATAGTTTTTGGGTCTTTCTGCTTACCAGAGAGATTGCCAGGTAAATTTATTTTGCTCTCTGCCTTCCAGAGAACAGGATCCATTGGTGGGGTTTGCTCATGATGCTCAGGTGCAGCCCAGCTTGTCTGAAATGTTTCACACTGGTCCAATAGGGAGGCATATTGGACAATGTGAGGAAACCTGACAAGTGAGGGCACAGACATTGTTACAGCCCTGGGGATTGGCAGAGCAAAGCGCCTTGGTGCATGCTGGGATACTGTATAAATGCCAAGGGCACATGTGCTTGGGGTTTTTGGCTGGAGAGCGGGGTTCCAGAGGGAGGGGGTGGCTTCTCCTCCTCTGTAGAAGCTGCCATGTGGCCTCAGGTAGTTGACTTGAGAGCCTGAATGTTAGAGAGGAGCTGAACATAGAGGTTCTGCAGAGCTGACTGGAAGGGATATATTGGAGAGGATCCGATCCTGCTTACAGTGAGTACAGATCTGTGTCATGGGGCCTGTCATGTGAGGGCCATCCTTTCAGTAGAAGAGTCAGCGGATGGGTGTCAGTAAAGGGGATGCTAGAGAGTGTCCTGAAGATAAAGTAGATGCATTGAGTCTGCTGCTATAGAGAGCAAGATGACTTAATTCTTCCATACAAGTGGCAGTATGGTTAAAGCATTGTGTCTGCTTCCACAAATAACCTGGTGAGGCCAGGTGAGAGTTGTCTTTATCTACTGTGAATAGTTCAGTTGGAGTATCCTACTATTACCTTATCCCATCCAAGTTCCACAATAAATATAAAAAAACCAAATACCCTGGACTGTTTATTGAGTAACGAGCAAGTGGGAGAAAGGATGGAGGTGTGAAAAATCCCCTAGGGACTGTCTGCAGGTAATCAGAAGAGACCCAACAAGTCATCACGGATGATCACGCACCAAGCCCTACGGGGACAGTGCTACAAAAGCATCAGTAAAGCATACCCCTGGACTGTTTATTGAACCAAAGAAGTAACTGTGTGCCTGGCTGTGAGGCAATTACTGGAAAAAGAACCTTGGGTATCAATTCAGCTGCCCCTGCAGGGGTAGGCGCTGCACCAGCAGCCCCCGAGGGGGTAGCACTACACAGCCAGGAGCCCATAGATCGAATATGGGTCCAGAAAGCTCCAGTTACTGAATGGACACAGATGTCACAAAAAGTGACACCCTGCCGGTTCTGCTCTGATTCAGCAGGGGGCCTGCTCAAAGATCCTTTGCTGGACAGATGGGCCGGCACCCGTGTGCAAGGGATCTAGGAAAGCACGCTGTAACAAGGGCAAGATTCCAAAATTGATGGCATTTAGCTTTCAACTAGTGTTTGTAAATGATGTCAAATGTGTTTACTATCCTCTACTGCAGGCGCCTCCAACTCACGGGAAACAGTGAGTCGAAATGAATGAATTGGCGATGGTTCCTCGTTGTGTCTGCGCAGGGTCAGGCCCACATCATTCCAGAAAGAGGACTGCACTTTGGTCAGTAACATGACCGTTAGAACGGCGACTTGGATTTCTTCATTTTTTGGAGAATTAGTCCATAAAATTTAATGAAGTCTTCAGCTGACAAGTGAAGCTTCTGTCCAGCAAAGAAGAGCCTGGGGCCTCATTCAGTTTATTCATTCATTATATTCTTATTAACAAAAAGGATCCTGCAAGCTACTACGATCAAAACAAATTCAATTAAAAGTAAAACCTGATAGAAAGCTGCAGACACCAATCACTATCTCATTCAAAAGTGTAATGTGTAAATATTCAATCAATAATAGTGCTGCACTTCAAAACACAAATAAGATTGCAAAAATAATACAATAATATAAAAATAATATAAAACGAATATGATTGATATTACCAGGGCTTTTTTTCAGCGGGAACGTGGGGGAATGCAGTTCCGGCACCTCCAGCAGTGAATATATGTAATGGCAAGGGGTGCTGGAGGGTCTGTTAATGCTGGCTGCTGGGGGGCTCTATTGTTCCAGGAGGGGGATCTATTTTTGCATTATGGAAATCATTGTTGCTGCTCGGGGGGGGGGGGGCTTATGTTACTGGTGGGGTTTAGTTGTTGCTGGAAGGGATCTACTGTTGAGAGAGGGGTCTGTTCTTGCTGGCTGTTGGGGAATCTATTGTTGCTGGGGAGATCTATTGTTGGTGGAGGAACTATTGTTGAGGAAGTGGTCTATTGTTGCTGGCTGTTGGAGAGTCTATTGGTGCTGGGAAATCTGTTGTTGCTGCCGAGTTTATTGTTGTTGGGATCCATTTTAGCTGGAAAAAAAAATCTATTTTCGTTTGAAAGTATCTATTGCTGCTGGCTGCAGGGGGATACCGTCACTGTCCTGGCCCTTCCCCTACGTGTGTCAACACAGGGTCACGTGTCTTCAGATGACGACACACGTAGGGGAGGGGCAGGACAGTGACGGCACTCTGGAGCGAGGCATTACCAGCAACCAGGAGTATGAGCTAACGGCTTGTACACATAGATGAGACCACTACAGAGTATTTTATTTATTTATTTTATTTTTTATTTATTTATTTCAGGTACTTGTATAGCGCTGTCAATTTACGCAGCACTTTACATATATGTAAAAAAAAAAAAAAGGATGTAAAAAAAAAAAAAGGAATAATAACCGCGCTAAAGGAACAGGTAAATTGGAACAGCAGCCACTTCAAGTGTGACCACACCCTAATAAATATTGTATAAATAAGTCGCGCTAAATATATTAGATGGAGATGTGAAGTCCATAAAAAGTCAAAAAATTTTTTGTTGATAAATTCCAGGATCAAGCTCCCTTAAGGGTATGTGCTTACCAGATGAAGGTAAGGAAAAGGCAGTCTCGCTGCGTGGAAACTTGTCACCTTGACAGTAGATCCAAGCCTCTATGATCGGTCAACTCAGTGGACGTAGGATCATGAAAAGCAAAGATACCGCAATAGCGTAAAACCCAACATACAATTTTAATTGTGACTATCACCACAGGTGTGGGTGAATAAGGGTTGTGATGTGAAATAACCTCCACCACAATAATATTGAAATAAGTTAAGTCATGCAAAAAATAGGGAATTTATGATAAATACCCCTTACCAGATAGGTTAAGGGTTAACACCTTAAGTAATTGAAATATATCTCGGCTGGAGTCGCCTCTTACAATTTGGTGGTTTAGCACGAATATTTCTTTTCAGCATTTTCTTCACTGTGTCATTACTTTTCTGTTTGGTAAGAGGCGACTCCAGCCTCTTACCAAACAGTACCGGAAGTGACGTTACGGACCGGAGCGAAGTGTCTCCCAACGCCGCCGAGTTTGTTTCTCATATGCCTGTAAACTAACTACGAAATGTAAGTGTAACACTTGTTTTTAATAATAAATTGATTTGATGTACTACACCATGATGGGTCTCTTTGCTTAATGAGCCCGAGGTCATGATGTCAGAGCGGGATCACTAAGGACCATACAAACACCAAGATAAAACCCCTATAAAAGAACCCAGACATTACCAGAAGGAAGTAATAGACAGAATATCCGGGCTAATGAGTATCCAATCGAGGGATAATATATATCCAGGCGATTATTCCTGGTTACTGAGGTGAGAAGTTAGGACACCCATAAGTGACACCTGGTGGAGGAACGAGTCACTGCACCCTATTTTTTCTGCATGGATGCACTCTTGTATTTTCGATAAGGAATTGCACAGCTGAATAGACTAGCACTTTTATTTGTGGTGGAAAGCAAATATGGACATTCACTGAAGATTGCACCTTATTTATTTAAGAACATATTTATTTATTTATTCACACATATATTTTTTTATTTTTTCTACATAAGGATATACACTGATGTTAAAATAATTTTTTTTGATGGAATTATTTAATTATTTTAATTCACCTATGGATTGAAGTTTTTACACATATTTATTGATAAGTATATAGAGTTCGGGAAATATAAGCACCCAGCACTTTATAAACGGTAATACTTAACACTGTTATGGAAAAATATTTTGGAAATTTATAAATTTAGTTATATGATTAAATAAGAATTATAAAATTAACACAAACCGCCTACCTCACCACAGAATAATATTTATCTATTTAAGCACATTTAATTGATCACTATCTCCACTTCTAAAAGCGCGCCACACACCCCTATACAGTGGGTACGGAAAGTATTCAGACCCCCTTAAATTTTTCACTCTTTGTTATATTGCAGCCATTTGCTAAAATCATTTAAGTTCATTCTTCTTCCTCATGAATGTACACATAGCACCCCATACTGACAGAAAAACACAGAATTGTTGACATTGTTGCAGATTTATTAAAAAAGAAAAACTGAAATATCACATGGTCCTAAGTATTCAGACCCTTTGCTGTGACACTCATATATTTAACTCAGGTGCTTTCCATTTCTTCTGATCATCCTTGAGATGGTTCTACACCTTCATTTGAGTCCAGCTGTGTTTGATTATACTGATTGGACTTGATTAGGAAAGCCACACACCTGTCTATATAAGACCTTCCAGATCACAATGCATGTCAGAGCAAATGAGAATCATGAGGTCAAAGGAACTGCCTGAAGAGCTCAGAGACAGAATTGTGGCAAGGCACAGATCTGGCCAAGGTTACAAAAAGATTTCTGCTGCACTTAAGGTTCCTAAGAGCACAGTGGCCTCCATAATCCTCAAATGGAAGATGTTTGGGATGACCAGAACCCTTCCTAGAGCTGGCCGTCCGGCCAAACTGAGCTATCGGGGGAGAAGAGCCTTGGTGAGAGAGGTAAAGAAGAACCCAAAGATCACTGTGGCTGAGCTCCAGAGATGCAGTCAGGAGATGGGAGAAAGTTGTAGAAAGTCAACCATCACTGCAGCCCTCCACCAGTCGGGGCTTTATGGCAGAGTGGCCCGACGGAAGCCTCTCCTCAGTGTAAGACACATGAAAGCCCGCATGGAGTTTGCTAAAAAACACCTGAAGGACTCCAAGATGGTGAGAAATAAGATTCTCTGGTCTAATGAGACCAAAATAGAACTTTTTGGCCTTAATTCTAAGCGGTATGTGTGGAGAAAACCAGGCACTGCTCATCACCTGTCCAATACAGTCCCAACAGTGAAGCATGGTGGTGGCAGCATCATGCTGTGGGGGTGTTTTTCAGCTGCAGGGACAGGACGACTGGTTGCAATCGAGGGAAAGATGAATGCGGCCAAGTACAGGGATATCCTGGACAAAAACCTTCTCCAGAGTGCTCTGGACCTCAGACTGGGCCGAAGGTTTACCTTCCAACAAGACAATGACCCTAAGCACACAGCTAAAATAACGAAGGAGTGGCTTCACAACAACTCCGTGACTGTTCTTGAATGGCCCAGCCAGAGCCCTGACTTAAACCCAATTGAGCATCTCTGGAGAGACCTAAAAATGGCTGTCCACCAACGTTTACCATCCAACCTGACAGAACTGGAGAGGATCTGCAAGGAGGAATGGCAGAGGATCCCCAAATCCAGGTGTGAAAGACTTGTTGCATCTTTCCCAAAAAGACTCCTGGCTGTATTAGATCAAAAGGGGGCTTCTACTAAATACTGAGCAAAGGGTCTGAATACTTAGGACCATGTGATATTTCAGTTTTTCTTTTTTAATAAATCTGCAACAATGTCAACAATTCTGTGTTTTTCTGTCAGTATGGGGTGCTATGTGTACATTCATGAGGAAGAAGAATGAACTTAAATGATTTTAGCAAATGGCTGCAATATAACAAAGAGTGAAAAATTTAAGGGGGTCTGAATACTTTCCGTACCCACTGTATATATCAATATGATGTTCAAACTTTTGACTTCTTTCTTTAATAACTACATAACACAGTACTTGTACTTCTACTTTCAGTACTTGAGTAGAATTTTTATTTCAAAACTACTGGTACTTTTTACTTTTAGTACTTAAGTAGCAAATTTTTTGAAAAAACTACTTGCAATACTTAAGTAAAAAAAATGTTGAATACTTTAGTACTTCTACTTAAGTAACTTTTTCTGTGAGCACTTCCACTTCTACTCAAGTCACTTTTTGATTGAGCACTTGTACTTTTACTCAAGTAGAAATTTCGAGTACTTTATACAAGTCTGCAAGGTCGCAATATTAGAGGTGAGAACCCAACTGGAGGGGGGGCACATTTTTTATGGTGTTACACGGATTTCTTTATTTAAACTTCACCAAAGAATAAGGAAGAGTATGAACTTTGCACAATAAGGATATCGGGGATGGGGAAGATCATCCATTTATTCTCATCTATCTTTGTATTGCACACATGTGGACTTTTTACTCATTAGTTTGTATCACACGCATGGCTAGTTCTATTAGGTTTTATTCAGTAAAATTAAGATATTAAGAAGTTTGTAATATCAATCGTATTCATTTTATATAATTTTTATATTATTGCATTATTTTTGCGATCTTATTTGTGTTTTGAAGCGCAGCACTATTATTAATTGAACAGTTTATATTCTTATTATGAAATCCCATAAAAGGCTCAGTGTTTTTTTTTTTTTTTTTACTATTACGTTTTAATTCTCCGTGCCAGTTCATGTGTTCTTCATTGAGCTCGGTTTTGTGATGAAAGCAAAATCGTAAATTTAACGTGTTTGGCCCAGGGTGTTGACGCCCGTCCAGAATTTGTTTGATTCTCGAGTTTGTTTTTTACAACCATAACAAACTGAAACTGATATTGCAGCGGCGCTCTTTGTTTCTCTAATCAAATATTTGTACAGTGTCAGAGCTGGCAGTAGACGTGTGTGCGATCTCTGCGACTGAATGGGACCTCATCTTCCAGGAACTTTAATAAAATATATACAGGAGGGCCAGATAATGAGTTTAGGAGGTGGGGGGCAACACACCAGAGACTTGAAGGCGCAAAAAAAATAAAAAAAACAAAATACTTGACCAATGGATAGGATATGGTGGAACATACAAAGCTTCACATTTAATAAAGAAGTTGCAAAATTTGAAAGGGTAACGCAAAAGAAAATGAGCAAACAAAGAAAAAAACAATATAGCGTATACAATTGCAACACAAATCATATTGTAATTGAATGTTAATAAAATTACCTTTCCTTTTCAATCTGCAGCTGCTGTCATTTTCTGAAAATGCAATGCGATATCCATATGGAAGAAAAATATATTTCCAATATATTTAGGGAATTTTTTTTTAGAAATATATTGAATATGCCCAAAATTGTAGCATTTCAAATACATTTCCAATATATTTGGGAAAAATAAAAAAATGTTTTTTTAAAATATATTTTAAATATATTTTTCTTCCATGTGGGTATGGCCGTCTGGAGCTGTTCTGTACAGAGAATGTATACTGACCACACCCCCAGAGACATCATTTCCTGCTTGTGTGATTGGCTCACCAATTTTCCCAGAAGTCTGCACTAAGATACAAGTCAGATTTCTGGCATCCCCTGCAACAAAAATTTAATTTCTGGTGAGATACTCCCAATAGGAACACGTCTAAAGGGATGCGGACCCAGCAGATTTCCTCATAAGTGCCCTGCAGCTGCCACAGCTGATAGATAATTATGAAACCACTCCCATTAGACCCACTCAGCACAGAGGAACAAACAATGATTTCTTCAGAATAACAAAAGGTAGGAATCTGCAACAAAGTTTCTTATAATCCTTGTAATGTACAGAGATCACCCAGAGGGGAATATTTTTTTCTCAACAAAAGTGGAGTTACGCTTTAAGCATATTTTAACCACTTCAGCTCCAGAAGATTTACCCCTCTTCATGACCAGGCCGTTTTTTGCGATATGGCACTGTGTTATTTTAACTGACAATTGCGCCGTCACGCGACACTGTACACAAATCAAATTTTTGTCCCTCTTTTTTTTTTTTTTTTTTTTTGCAAATAGAGCTTGGATTTGGTGGTATTTGGTCACATCTGCGTTTTTTATTTTTTTCCACTAAAAAAAAAAAACAAAGAACAACTGATAATTTTGAAAAAGAAATATATGTATATTTTTTATTTTTTGCTTTAAAACACATTCAATGAAAAAAAAAAGTAAAAATACAATTTTTTTCATCAGTTGAGGCCAATTTGTATTTTGCTACATATTTTTGGTAAAAAAAATCCCAATAAGCGTATTTTGATTGGTTTGCGCAAAAGCTATCGCGTCTACAAACTATGATGTATTATCAGGGAAGAAGTCTGGGAATAACTAGCAAATATGCCAATGCCCAATATGGCCGTGCTAATTCGCGCATGCGCATTAGTGAAAGGCACGCAATGGCGAATCGTACGCAAAGCGTGCTAATTGCCAGTGTTCACTGGCCTATATAAGGACATCAGTGGCTATCATTGCAATATCATTGACCTAAAAGGATGAAAAATTTAGATTTTTTTAATTTTTTGGGGGGGAATGTTATATAGCAGAAAGGGAAAAATATTGTTTTTTTTCTTTCAAAATTGTCGCATTTTTTTTGTTTATAACGAAAAAAATAAAAACCGCACAGGTGACCAAATACCACCAAAAGAAAGCTCTGCTTGTGGGAAAAAAAAGGACATCAATTTTATTTAGGAAGAGCGTCGCACGACCGCGCAATTGCCCGTTAAAGTAATGCAGTGCCAAATCGCAAAATCGGGCCTGGTCATTAAGGGGGCAAATCCTTCCAGTCCAGAAGTGGTTAAGTAAACCTGACAGTAGGGATTACCTACAATGTAGAACAGCGAGCACAAGAGTAAAAATGTCGCCAACACGAGTTACAATAATTGTCTACCAGCTAGAAATACACTCCAGTCTAGAATTTTTTGCTGTTAAATAAAGACCTTTGTTTTTCACACTGCAATTAGTCGTATTATAAGCAGGCGGAACAATAAAAGAATACGCATTAATTGGTTCCCAAAAAAAAAAAAAAAAGAAGTTTCTTTTCAAAAATCTGAACATTGTCAGATGCTCATCCAGTTCACGTCAGGTCCTTCCAAACACATTCCCACCCAATCTGCTTTCAATAACCGATGACAGCAGACGGGGTAAAGTCCACAAATTGGTTTGACGGAATAGTAAACAATTTTCCAGAGTCTTCCAGGTTTCTTGGATTCTCTTTTTTTTTTAATTTGGATTTTCATTTTTTCTTTTTATTTATTTATTTATTTATTGTTTGGATTCTCGTTTTTTTTTTTTTTAACCACCACTTGCCAACCGCCGCAAGTACATACACTGCGGCGGTCAGCCCCGGCCAGGCAAAGTGACGTACCGGTACGTCACTAGCTTGTCACTGGCTTGTGAGCCAATAGCGGGCAAGACCGCGCCCGCTGAGGCGTGCGCCCGCCCTGGCTCGTTCCCTAACAAGTCAGTGCGTGTGACCGGCGGACCCGATGTCCGCCGGTCACACTACGATCGTCGGTAGAGAGGGAGAAAGGCAGGCGGCTAATGTAAACAAGCCGCCTGTCATTCTCCCCTGTGTAAAAATGGAGATCAGACGGTTCTACTATGTAGGACCGTTGATCTCTGTTTTTACACTAGTAGCCATGTCCAATCACAGTAAGAAACACACCCCTAGGACACACTTAACCCCTCCCTCTCCAATACAGTTAACCCCTTCCCTGCCAGTGTCATTATCTGTCCGCTGCAATGTCGCAGTCCCGCAAAAAAATCGCAGATCGCCGCCATTACGCGTTAAAAAAAACAACAAAAATGACAAAAATCTTTCCCTTTGTTAGTAAACGCGATAACTTTTGCGCAAACCAATCAAAATACGCTTTGTGCGCTTTTTTTTACCAAACATATGTAGCATAAAACAAATTGGCCGAAAATGTTAAAAAATTTTGATTTTTACATTTTTTTTGGGGAATTTCATATAAAAAAATTTGAAAAATATTGTTATTTTTGCAAAATTGTCGCTCTTTTTTTGTTTATAGCGCATGATCAAAAAAACGCACAGGTGATCAAATACCGCCAAAAGAAAGCTCTGTTTGTGGGAAAAAAAGGACCTCAAATTCGTTTAGGTACAGCGTCGCACGACCACGCAATTGTCCGTTAAAGTCATGCAGTAAAAAATCGCAAAAAACCCCCTGGTCAGGAAGGGGGTAAAATCTTCCAGGGCTTAAGTGGTTAATTTAGATTCTCATTTTTTATTTTTATTTATTTATTTTTTGGATTCTCATTTTTAATCAAACGTCCTGCTGACGTTTCATATTACCAAGTAGCAAAATATCTCTGTTAAATTTGGCCATTTTTTTTTTTTTTGTGATGGCTTGGTTGGTGGCGTAATAACCTTTTTACCCTCCGGAAGATTTATCCCTCTTCATGACCAGGCCATTTTTTTTGGGCGATACGGCACTGCGTTACTTTAACTGACAATTGCATGGTCATGCAACACTGTACCTAAATAAAATGTATGTCCTTTTTCTTTTTTTTTTATCACAGATAGAGCTTTCTTTTGGTGGTATTTGATCACCATTGTAAAAAGTAGTGCAAATAATACTTATGCAATTGCGCACAGGATTTACCAATATTAAGAATAATAATTATAATATATATAATATTACATTATTAAATGATTGAATATTAAATATTGAATAATGATTATTTAAAATGACCTGTCTGAAAGCAAACAGCTTCAATTGTGTAAAGGAAAGGGTGGACCGCGCTCATAAATAATAAATAAATAAATTATACTGCAAAGTGAAAATTCTGCACAAAAGGAAAGTCCTGAAAAAGTTCATTTAACCAGTTCTGGACCGGAAGGATTTGCCCCCTTAATGACCGGGCCAGTTTTTTTGCGATTCGGCACTGCTCTACTTTAATGGAAAATTGCACAGATGTGCGACGTTGTACCGAAGTAAAATTATTTTTTTTAACCACAAATAGAGTTTTCTTTTGGTGGTATTTGATCACCTGTGCGATTTTTATTTTTTGCGCTATAAACAAAAAAAGAGCAACTTTTTTGAAAAAAAAAAACAAAAAAGAAAACAAAAAAACAATATTTTTCACATTTTGCTATATAACATTCCCCAAAAAAATCAAAAATCTAATTTTTTCATCCTTTTAGGTCAATTTGTATTCTGCTAAATATTTTTGGTAAAAAAAAAATCACAACAAGCGTATTTTAATTGGTTTGCGCAAAAGTAATCGCGTCTACAAACTAGGGGAAAAATGTATGTCATTTTTGTTTATTTTTTTTTTTTTACTAGTAATGGCGGAGATCTTTGATTTTTAGCGGGACTGCGACATTGCAGCGGACAGATCGGACCCCTAACTGACATTTTTTACACTTTTGGGGGTACCAGTGACATTAGTACAGTAATCAGTGCTAAACATATGCACTGTTACTGTAATAATGACATTGGCAGGGAAGGGGTTAACCTAGGAGTGATCAAAGGGTTAAGCATGAGCCTAGGGGAGTGTTTTCTAACTTTATGGGGGTGGGGCTTGTGAAATGACCATAGAGACCTGTGATCCTATATAGAAGGATCACAGGAGCTCTGTGATCATTCCAGAGAGAAGAACGGTCAGCTGTGTTTACAACAGCCGAACGTACTTCTCTCTCAGCGGGGAACGATCGTGGGTGGCCGGCGGCAATCAGTGCCACTGGTCCTGTGCATCGGCATCCCCGCTGCCTAGTGGTGTATATATATATATATATACAGTGCCTTGCAAAAGTATTCGGCAACCTTGAACTTTTTGACCTTTTGACACATTTCAGGCTTCAAACATAAAGATATAAAACTGTAATTTTTTGTGAAGAATCAACAACAAGTGGGACACAATCATGAAGTGGAACGAAATTTATTGGATATTTCAAACTTTGTTAACAAATAAAAAACTGAAAAATTGGGCGTGCAAAATTATTCAGCCCCTTTTCTTTCAGTGCAGCAAACTCTCTCCAGAAGTTCAGTGAGGATCTCTGAATGATCCAATGTTGACCTAAATGACTAATGATGATAAATAGAATCCACCTGTGTGTAATCAAGTCTCCGTATAAATGCACCTGCACTGTGATAGTCTCAGAGGTCCGTTTAAAGTGCAGAGAGCATCATGAAGAACAAGGAACACACCAGGCAGGTCCGAGATACTGTTGTGGAGAAGTTTAAAGCCGGATTTGGGTACAAAAAGATTTCCCAAGCTTTAAACATCCCAAGGAGCACTGTGCAAGCGATAATATTGAAATGGAAGGAGTATCAGACCACTGCAAATCTACGAAGACCTGGCCGTCCCTCTAAACTTTCAGCTCATACAAGGAGAAGACTGATCAGAGATGCAGCCAAGAGGCCCATGATCACTCTGGATGAACTGCAGAGATCTACAGCTGAGGTGGGAGACTCTGTCCATAGGACAACAATCAGTCGTATACTGCACAAATCTGGCCTTTATGGAAGAGTGGCAAGAAGAAAGCCATTTCTTAAAGATATCCATAAAAAGTGTTGTTTAAAGTTTGACACAAGCCACCTGGGAGACACCAAACATGTGGAAGAAGGTGCTCTGGTCAGATGAAACCAAAATCAAACTTTTTGGCAACAATGCAAAACGTTATGTTTGGCGTAAAAGCAACACAGCTCATCACCCTGAACACACCATCCCCACTGTCAAACATGGTGGTGGCAGCATCATGGTTTGGGCCTGCTTTTCTTCAGCAGGGACAGGGAAGATGGTTAAAATTGATGGGAAGATGGATGGAGCCAAATACAGGACCATTCTGGAAGAAAACCTGACTGAGTCTGCAAAAGACCTGAGACTGGGACGGAGATTTGTCTTCCAACAAGACAATGATCCAAAACATAAAGCAAAATCTACAATGGAATGGTTCACAAATAAACATATCCAGGTGTTAGAATGGCCAAGTCAAAGTCCAGACCTGAATCCAATCGAGAATCTGTGGAAAGAACTGAAAACTGCTGTTCACAAACGCTTTCCATCCAACCTCACTGAGCTCGAGCTGTTTTTCAAGGAGGAATGGGCAAAAATTTCAGTCTCTCGATGTGCAAAACTGATAGAGACATACCCCAAGAGACTTACAGCTGTAATCGCAGCAAAAGGTGGCGCTACAAAGTATTAACTTAAGGGGGCTGAATAATTTTGCATGCCCAATTTTTCAGTTTTTTATTTGTTAAAAAAGTTTGAAATAACCAATAAATTTTGTTACACTTCATGATTGTGTCCCACTTGTTGGTGATTCTTCACAAAAAATTACAGTTTTATATCTTTATGTTTGAAGCCTGGAATGTGGCAAAAGGTCGAAAAGTTCAAGGGGGCCGAATACTTTTGCAAGGCACTGTATATATATAATTGTATATATATGTATATATGTATATATATATATATATATATGTATATATATATATATATATATATATATATATATATATGTGTATATATATATATATATATATATATATATATATATATGTGTATATATATATATATATATATATATATATATATATATATATATATATATATATATACAAAGTAGGTTCACACATGGTCACCTGATCTAGGGGTCTGCCTGTTGAGTTCCTGTGATGCACAATAAAAAATGTTTCTGCGTATATATATACATGTGTGTACATATATATATATATATATATATATATATATATATCTGCAGGGGATTAAATAATTATTTTCCCCCACTGTATATCTTGCTGTGCAAATTTTTTTAAATAATCAGTCCATATCTTACCATACAATGCTGTCCATACAGGCAGGCAATCAAATAATTATTTCCCCACTGTGGGGATTGTAAAACTATTTACAAAGTGTACGTTTTTTTTGTATTGTCATGGGTTCAAAGACAACTCCAAATGTCATGACACACAAACTGAAAGCAGGCTTGCAAAGGAAGGGCCTGCTCTGTAAGATAATGGATGGGAGGGGGACATAATTAGGACCAACAGGAGGTTAGAAGCCCCAGATCAGTGTCACCATGTGATACTCTGCAAAAAATTTTCAAACTTTTTTGCTTTCCAGCCATATAGCAGTCCACGCCCAGATGACCATAAGGCCCCTTTCACACATACAGTCCGTTCAGTTCATCCACGTCAAATGTATCAGTTTTTCATCCGTTTTTCATCAGTTTTTCATCCGTTTTTCGTCAGTTGTCATCAGTTTTTCATCCGTTTTTCGTCAGTTGTTATCCGTTTTTCATCTGTTTTTCATCAGTTGTTATCCGTTTTTCATCCGTTGTCGTCCGTTTTTCATCCGTTGTCATCAGTTGACATCCGTTTTTCATCCGTTGTCATCCGTTTCTCGTCCGATCCGTTTTTTTGACGGATGAAAAATAGGGCATTCATCCGTTCAAAAAAACGGACATTGACGGAAGTGGATGAAAACGGATGTTAACTGATGATCATCAGTTGTCATCCGTTTTTACATAGAGATGCATTGATGTCCGTTTTTCATCCGTCAACGGATGGATGAAAAACGGACAAACGGACAGCATGTGTGAAAGGGGCCTAAAGGACGCATCAAGCTGTCATTATACCAGGTGAAACAGTTGCTATGTATGGTTCAGCTGTGGATTTAGCCATTTGGCGGGACTTTTATAGCATGCACATAGATATTTCTAGTTAACAATTGTGTAAAAGCATATGTGCTCCAGACAGTTCTCACACTTTCCATTATCTTATGTGATTTTTCAGAGATGTTTTAGATCTTCGGGCATAGACTCCTGAAGGCAATAAATAAAACTTTAAACAGTACCAGCAAGCGTCTTCTTTGAAGGATAAATGTGTGCAAGAAATAAAATAGAGATTTGCAACACCTGCAAACACTTCATCACAAATCGTAAAGCTTTGATTTTATTGCCGGAAGGTGTAGGGCTGCATGTTACTGCTTGTACGTATTTTTGGATCCAGAAAAATTTTATTCAATAGAAAACGGGGGCCAATTGTTTAACTGTTCTTGCCCTTTTGTCCCTTTTTTGTAACCACTTTACCTCTTCGGGGAGCCCTTAGTGAAAACTTAAGCCCCGTACACACGTACCGATCGTCGGCCGAACGATGGGCCGTCTTTTGTCTTGTCTGTTGAAAACTGCAAAATACTTCACACGAATTTTGTCGGCCAACAACAGCCGACTGCAGAAGTGATGTCATGTGATGGTTAACTTTCCATGTGTTTTTTCTTTTCTGAGCATGCCCAGTCTTGCAAATCTGCTGTCTGTCGGCCGAATTCTGTACTGACTGGCGAACAATCGGCCGTTCTGGTGTTGGCCAACAAAAATTTTAATGCTTGCACGACAGATTCTTTTCGGCCGAAAGTGCGCTGTCGGCTGTCGGAAGCATCATACTAACAAGCCGAAAATCGTCCGAACATTTTCGGCCGACAATCGGTACGTGTGTACAGGCCTTTAGTTTGTATTGCTCATGGCCTACATAATGTCTTTATATATATATGAACCAATTTCTCTTCCTGGTTCGATCAAGGGTGCTATTTTGCCTCTCCCCCCCCGTTTTTTTTAACCCTACCCCTCCTTCCCAATCCCCCCCCCCCCCCCCCGTTTTTTATTTCTATGAAACCAAATTTTTTTATCAAATCAAATCCTTGTTGATTTTTCTATTCCTCAGTTGTACAATGTGTCACATCATCATTAATTATGTAATCTAATGTTATGTTATCAAAGTACACAAAAAAAAAAGAAATTATGAATTGTATTACAGGGGCCACCAGTAGATCGTCTCCGCATCCACACTGTGCTCCCATCCACTGGTAGCCCTGGGCCCCCCTCACCAGCCAGGGCAGCAATGACCTGTTGTACATGTAATATTGTTGCAATGTAAAGCAGTGAGTGTACAGCTTGTATAACAGTGTAAATTTGCTGTCCCCTCAAAAAAACACACAGCCATTAATGTCTAAACTGCTGGCAACAAAAGTGAGTACACCCCTAAGTGAATATGTCCAAATTTGGCCCAAAGTGTCAATATTTTGTGTGGCCACCATTATTTTCCAGCACTGCCTTAACCCTCTTGGGCATGGAGTTCACCAGAGCTTCACAGGTTGTCACTGGAGTCCTCTTCCACTCCTCCATGATGACATCACAGAGCTGGTGGATGCTAGAGACCTTGCGCTCCTCCACCTTACCTTTGAGGATGTCCCACAGATGCTCAATAGGGTTTAGGTCTGGAGACATTCTTGGCCAGTCCATCACCTTTACCCTCAGCTTCTTTAGTAAGGCAGTGGTCATCTTGGAGGTGTGTTTGGGGTCGTTATCATGTTGGAATACTGCCCTGCGGCCCAGTCTCTGAAGGGAGGGGATCATACTCTGCTTCAGTATGTCACAGTACATGTTGGCATTCATGGTTCCCTCAATGAACTGTAGCTCCCCAGTGCTGGCAGCACTCATGCAGCCCCAGACCATGACACTCCCACCACCATGCTTGACTGTAGGTAAGACACACTTGTCTTTGTACTCCTCACCTGGATGCCGCCACACACGCTTGACACCATCTGAACCAAATAAGTTTATCTTGGTCTCATCAGACCGCAGGACATGGTTCCAGTAATCCATGTCCTTAATCTGCTGGTCTTCAGCAAACTGTTTGCAGGCTTTCTTGTGTATCATCTTTAGAAGAGGCTTCCTTCTGGGATGACAGCCATGTAGACCAATTTGATGCAGTGTGCGGTGTATGGTCTGAGCACTGACAGGCTGACCCCCCACCCCTTCAACCTCTGCAGCAATGCTGGCAGCACTCATACATCTATTTCCCAAAGACAACCTCTGGATATGAAGCTGAGCACGTGCACTCAACATCTTTGGTCGACCATGGTGAGGCCTTTTCTGAGTGGAACCTGTCCTGTTAAACTGCTGTATGGTCTTGGCGACCATGCTGCAGCTCAGTTTCAGGGTCTTGGCAATCTTCTAATAGGCTAGGCCATCTTTATGTAGAGCAACACTTTTTTCAGATTATCAGAGAGTTCTTTGCCATGAGGTGCCATGTTGAACTTCCAGTGACCAGTATGAGAGAGTGAGAGCGATAACACCAAATTTAACACACCTGCTCCCTATTTACATCTGAGACCTTGTAACACTAACGAGTCACATGACACCGGGGAGG
This sequence comes from Pelophylax lessonae, assembly GCF_965119305.1. Taxonomy (NCBI): domain Eukaryota; kingdom Metazoa; phylum Chordata; class Amphibia; order Anura; family Ranidae; genus Pelophylax; species Pelophylax lessonae. The sequence goes on along the minus strand of NC_138779.1, from coordinate 21,838,497 downwards.
GAAAATGGCTAATTGGGCCCAATTTGGATTTTCACTTAGGGGTGTACTCACTTTTGTTGCCAGTGATTTAGACATTAATGGCTGTGTGTTGAGTTATTTTGAGGGGACAGTAAATTTACACTGTTATACAAGCTGTACACTCACTACTTTACATTGTAGAAAAGTGTCATTTCTTCAGTGTTGTCACATGAAAAGATATAATAAACTATTTACAAAAATGTGAGGGGTGTACTCACTTTTGTGAGATACTGCATGTTGACATGTCTATACTTTCTGTATATTTTGTGACTGGTGAAACCAGCTTTATATTCGGATCTGAATGGAGCTGGGGGTTGATTTACTAAAACTGGTGGGTGCAAAATCTGGTGCAGCTCTGCATGATAACCAATCAGCTTCCAGGTTTTATTGTCAACGTTTAATTGACCAATCTGAAGTCAGAAGCTGATTGGCTACCATTTAGAGCTGTACCAGACTTTGCACTCTACAGTTTTAGTAAATCAACCCTAAAGATTCCTTGTTCACTCACTTTACCAGTAAACTGTGTAGCACCCTCCTAGGTAGGTGCTAGTGAGAAAGTATCGTTTTGAGTCTTGTCTGCTTACCAGAGGGGCTGCAGGTAAGTCTATATTGTTCTCTGCCTACCAGAGAGCAGGATCTGTTAGTGAGGTCCGCCCATTGTGCTTAATATGTGATTCATTGTGTCTAGAGAGATTTTCACACTGGTCCAATAGGGAGGCATGTTGGACAGTGGGAGGAAACCTGATGAATGGATGCATAGACTTTGATACAGTCCTGGTGAGTGGCAGAGGCAGGTCACCTCAGTGCATTCTGGGATACTGTATAAAAGCTAGAAGCACATGTGCTGCGCGGTCTTTGGCTGGAGAGCAGAGTCCTGGAGGGAGGGGGCAGTTGCCCCCTCGACTGTAGCAGTGGCATGCAGTTGCAGGAGGTCGGAGGAATGGATGAGAGGAGCTGGACCCAAAAGGTCCAGGAGAGCTGACTGAGGGGGAGACACTGAAGACCCTGGGACCACAGTATCGTGAGTACAGGGACTCGTGTCGAGGAGCCTGACCTGAGGGGGGCCACCTGTAGGATAGTCAGTGGATGGGTTTCAGCGGTGGATTGAAAGAGGATGCTAGAGAGAGAGAGTATCCTGAAGATAATTACAAGCTCACCAAGTTATCTTAGGAAAGAGACGTAATTCCCAAATTCACCTATAGTGGCAGGGTGAATCAACAGCCTGACTGTACCTGAAGATAGGAGTCCTCAAACAATTGTGCATAGTTAATTTGGAGTATCCCACCATTCCCTTCCCCTATCCCTAATTTAAATAATTTAAATAAACACAAAACAACTAGATAGCCCTGGACTGATTATTGAAACGAGCCAAGGAAGGAGAAGTTTAAAAGAACCGTATGCTGGTAAATCAGGGGGGACCCGAAAAGTGTGATTCTGGCAGTCCTTACGGGGGGCAGTGCTACAAGAAAAAAGAAAAAGAAAAAAATGCGGACAAAGTACACCATAATCATATCATTTTAATCAAAAGCAATCATCAACACGCAATAAAGACACAGTATGCCATCAAAACATAACATATCATTATTTGGAAAAAAATAACATACATTACAATTTAATAAACTTTTCTTTTTATTCTACAGATAGCCTGAGACAACACTTATACACATGATTGTATATAGTCATATCTATATAGAGATTTTTAAACAAAATTAGATAGCTTTTTTGTATATTTATATATATATATTTATTTTATTTATTTATTTTTTCTAAAACAAAATCAGATTCCAGTAACTATTTGATGTGTTAAAATGTCCTGAATTTATATATTTATTTTGGTATAAAAATATTCAGATTTTTGATTGCACACTGTGGGTAAGCAGTCATTTTTGCTCCACCCAATTTGTTGGTCATACACAGGTTATACACAAGTTTAATTTCATCTATTGATTATTAATTAAAGACAGAGGGCTTTGTATTTTTTTTTTTTTTGGGTGGTGGTCTTCTACGGTTCTGAATGGTAACACTTGGCTCCTTTGGATTAATAGGGGCCATATTGTATGGGGATTTTTTTTAATGAAGTCTTCCATTTTGCTGACTCATATGGTTCCAGGCATGTCCACATGAGTGAAGACCATGGGAATGATCCAAAAAAGACAGTGGTTATATTTCCCAGCTGACCTAGAAAGGGGGTCAGTTGGGCTTTTTTGGGCAGCTCTATGGCTGTGCTTTTAGACGCTTCGAAGAGATTATTTTAAAGACAATAAAACCATGGTGGAAAATCCAAAGGAGACTCAGTCAACATTCTACAGGTTTTAGTTCCCCAAAGGGGAAGCCTTAACGTGTAACTATGGGTAAAATAAAAAATGACATATACAATTGTTAATTGCATGAACAGACTTTTTTTTTTTTTTTTTGAGTATCCAGATTTAATTAATACCAATTGACCCTGCCAGTAGTTTGGATATTTGTTTTTTGATTCTATATTTGAAGTACATATTGGAACAGATTATTGTACATAGCGTTTGTCAGAAAATTCTTTTATTCCATAGACAAGGCAGATGTGGAATATAATCTGTGTAGCACCCTCTAGAGCAGGGTTTCTCAACCAGTATTCTGTGGAACCCTAGGGTTCCTCTTAAGGATGCTAGGGGTTCCTTGAGCAATGGGCAATTTCTGCCTCTTAGATACGTTTCCAATGACACCATTGTTCCTTTTAGCTATCTGTAATGGGGTAATTCTTCCCAATGATGACAAGAGTAAGGAGCATTCTTCCCACTGACTGTCACACTAATGTGTCATGAGTTGGAGATTTTTAATTTTTAGCATTGGTTCCCCGAGACCAGAAATTTATTTCAAGGGTTCCTCTGTGTTGAAAAGGTTGAGAAAGGCTGCTCTAGAGTGCTACTAGTGGTAGAGTAGGCAAAACATAGTTTGGCTTAGGTCTAAGCCTGGGCCATAGAATCTGGGTCAGAGTTACTAAAGTTCAGGGCTGGATGACTCATCCAGGCATCTCTCTGGTGCCTCACCCTGGTTCTAGAATGTTGGAGAAAATAGGGGCAGAGGCTAGGAGGGTTGTCCTGCATATTTAGGGGAATTTAGCCATTACCCAGGCGGTGGGCCTGGCAGGGGACTAAGTGAGCCCTTAGATATGTTTAAGTCATGCTAGCAGGGGAGTCGGGTGGAATATGGAGATGGAGTGCTGAGGGAGACTGCCGATGGCCCTCAAAGGACCTCTGCCGGGGAGGGGCTCTACCTCAGGCTGGGGCTCAGATGGCTGACCTGGAGGCATCCTACAACAGGAGAAGTTGGAGGAGGCTTTCCTGAGAGGCAGTGGGAGCCAGGTGAGACAGCGTGAGTACTGCAGCACAGGACAAGGGACATGCAAGGGAAGAGACTGCCAGAGGTAGCAAGTCTCTCTGGAAGATAGCAGTGTACTTAAATCTTCCATCCTTGCCCTGGGAAATCTCCAGAGAGTCAGTCGGGCAGACTGGTGAAGAGAGTCAGTCGGGCTTAGACTGGTGAAGAGGACGTCAGGTGGGCTGGAGTTTCCTGCAGCTTTAGAACTGGGATCAGTGTCTACAAGGGAGCTTGAGGTACTTTAGGAGGCAATAGAGAAGGAATTAACTACCCAACAAGGCAGTCCACAACCATTCTTGTGCTACTTCTACAAGGAACGGGAAGTCCCTAGCCTGTAAGGGGCTTTTGCAACTTTTCAGAGACTGTCAGTATTGAGGAGAAGACTCAATCAGAGCTGTAGTTGTACAGGATAAAGGAGTGAGGAATCGGAGTTAAAGCTGTGAATAGGGAGGAAGTTGCCCCTGGTTTTTCTGCTCCCAACTTGGGCATACCATAATTTCCATCCCTATTCAAGTTATTACCCCCCCCCCCCCAATAAAACATAAAAACAAAGCTCAAGGACTGTTCCTGAAGCCCTCAACAGTGGGCTTTGGACAAATAACCCAACAGAGGTCATCTATCCGCCATGTAGGCCCTCAGGTGGGGTCATCTCAACGATTGGGCCCTGAAACATGTCTGAGGAGTTCTCTACAGGTGTAGAACAGGAGCTGAAGCCATCTTTTACTAATCTCATTCACATTTAGGCAGCAAGGAGTCTACTGGAGCCTGACAAGCTGATTCTCTGATTCTCTCTGTTGCTGATCCGACTGACACAGGTTTGGGGGCGTTCAGGCGGAACTGTTTTCATTGTTTTGGGCTAAATAGCTTTAAAGCCTTCAACGCTGGGCTATAGATAAACAACCCAACAGTGGTGATGTATCCACCATGTAGACCCTAATGCAGGATCATTACTATGTTGTTATACAGCTCATTGTGAACTGGGAAAAAACACTGTCCCCCCATGGTAAATTTTAGCATGTGGGTTTGACAGGAGTAAGGGAGGAGGAACGAGAATTTAAAGAAGGGGAATGGAGGTTGGGAGAGGACGAGTGTGGTGTAGAATGGGAAGTGTAAGTGGATGAAGATGGTGATGGGCAGCAGAAGAAAAGAAAAAGGAGGAGTGTTGAGCGGGTGGATCAGAATTTTTTTTTTTGTCCCACTTTCATGAACATGATTTGCTATGGCCCCCTAGTTTTTTGAAGAGATTTGTTGCCAATAGAACCATGGGGATGATATACTAAAACTAGAGGGTACAGAATCTGGTGCAGTTCTGCATAGAAACCAATCAGCTTCAAAGTTATATTGTGGAAGCTGAATTGAACAAGCTGAAGTTAGAAGCTGATTGGCTACCATGCACAGCTGCACCAGATTTTTCACTCTACAGTTTTAGCACTGGCAGCTGGTACTTAATTTACTTGGGGGGTGGCCCACAGCCCCCCCCCCCCCCCCAGCCAGCCAACCACATAACCCCTCCATCGGAAGATTTTCTCCCTTAATGACCAGGCCATTTTTTGCGATTCGGTACTGTGTTACTTTAACCACTTGCCGACCACCTCCTGTATATTTACTGCAGCACGCAGCCGCTTACAGGCAAAGTGACCTAGTGCTACGTCGCTTGCCAAAGAGCCTGTAGGGGGCGAGCGAGCGTAACCATGTAACCAACAGATGTTCTTCTACATCCAGTCAATTGTTCCAATGGTTAATGTGATTAGCATGGTGATGGAGAGCAACCCCCCTCCTTAGGGTGCAACTCTTCCTCCAGGAATTGGGGAGGGAAGGGGAGTCAAACCACGGACAAACAAATGGTGCCCCCAGATGGAAACGCCAGAGAGAAGGGAATCCTAGGACTAGAAGACCCTGAAGTCATCTAGCAGGGATGACCCTTCTAGATGAACTCAAGGGTCTCCTAGTTCTAGGATTCCCTTCCCTCTGGTGCTTCCATCTGGGGGCACCATTTGTTAGTTTGTTGTTTGACTCCCATTCTCTCCCCAACTCCTGGGGGGGGGGAAGTTGCACCCTAAGGAGGGGGGGTTGCTCTCCATCACCATGCTAATCACATTAACCATTGGAACAATTGACTGGATGTAGTAGAACATCTGTTGGTTACATGGGAAGACTTGATTACGGCATTACCTACTCATATCTGTGTTTCGCCTGATGAAGCGAACTACAGATTTTGCGAAACGCGTTGAGATCGACACAGCACAGAATAATGATATTGATATAGCACAGAATGTCGGGAATAAGATGAAGCTACATTTTGTATGAATTTACATTTTTTGGCTCTGTTCCTACCGATGTATGTGTATTGTAAAGATTTTTCATGATCTAACCGCACCATACCACCAGACTGACCGCACCATACCACCCCCCCCAGACCACACCAGGCCACACACCATACCCACCCCGCCGTTGCCGGCTCACTCATCCTGCCTGGATATGTGGAGAGAGGGCAGCAGCAGCAGCAGCGGAGGCTTCGGCTTCTTCCCCCTCAGTCTTTTGCGTCTCCTCCTCCATGGTCAATGGCATGGCTTCTCCTTTCGGCCAATCAGGAAGCGGGTCTCAGACCCACTTCCTGATTGGCCAGGAGGAGGAGATCCATGTTACAATAGCAAATATTCATTCGCTATTGTCACACAACTGGGTGGGCTCAAGGCGCAGTGCTCTGCCCCCCGAGCCCACCCTTTTTTTTAGCCTATTAGAGCTTCTGGCTCTAACTACATGCTAAATAGCCCCATTGAACTCCATGCGTCCGGCTCCCTGCATGTAGATTAGGGGACTGGACGCATGGATGGGGGGAGGTGCCCCTGCGCCCCCAATGCTTAAGCCGCCACTGGTGGGCAAAGTCTTACAGTTTTATTTTAGAAAGCAGACACAGTTTGAGTAGAATAGCCTGTCCCCTGCAGAGAAGAACCTTTGCTCCCTGTGTGGAAGCAGTGGTCTCTCTGCGCAGGTCTGACACACCCAGGGCCAGGACACGGGGTGGGCAGGAGTAGCGGCTGCCCTGGGCACAATGGGTTATTGCAGGGATGGGGGGCGCCCTGACCCTAACCCTAAGGTAAGGGGGGGGCAGTTTGGCATATTTGCCCTGGGCGTTGGATGACCTTGTCCCGGCACTGGACACACCCCTTTCTGAGTCAAAGCTGGATCTCTACAATTAGCAGGCTCAAGCCTTGCCAATATAGGTCAGATCTCTGCTAAAAACAAAACACTGATTGCATTTACACTCACCTGCCATTTTATTAGGTACACCTGGTCATTTGCTGGGTAACACAAATTGCTAATCAGCCAATCACATGGCAGCAACTGAATGCATTTAGGCATCTAGACGTGGTGAAGACAACTTGCTGAAGTTCAAACCGAGCATCAGCATGGGGAAGAAAGGAGATTTAAGTGACTTTGAACGTGTCATGGTTGTTGATGCCAGACGGGCTGGTCTGAGTATTTTAAAAACTGCCGATCTTCTGGGATTTTCACGCACAACCATCTTTCGGGTTTACAGAGAATGGTCCGAAAAAGAGAAAATATCCAGTGAGCGGCAGTTGTGTGGAGGAAAATGCCTTTTTGATGTCAGAGGAGAATGGGCAGACTGGTTTGAGATGATAGAAAATAGTCACTCTTTACACCCAAGGTATGCAGAATACCATCTCTGAACTCACAACACATTGAACCTTGAAGGAGATGAGCTATAGCAGCAGAAGACCACACCGGGTGCCACTCCTGTCAGCTAAGAACAGGAAACTGAGACTACAATTTGCACAGGCTCACAAAAATTGGACAATAGAAGATTGGAAAAACTTTGCCTGGTCTAATAAATCTCGATTTCAGCTGCGACATTCAGATGGTGGGGTCAGAATTTGGTGTAAACATGAAAGCATGGATCCATCCTGCCTTGTATCACCGGTTCAGTCTGCTGGTGGTGGTGTAATGGTGTGTGGGATATTTTCTTGGCACACTTTGGGCCCCTTAGTAGCAATTGAGCATTTTTTAAACACCACGGCCTACCTGAGTATTGCTGCTGACCATGTCCATCCCTTTATGACTACAGTGTCCCCATCTTCTGATGGCTCCTTCCAGCAGGATAATGCACCATGTCACAAAGCTCCAATCATCTCACCACTGGTTTCTTCACCATGACAATGAGGTCACTGCACTCCAATGGCCTCCACACTCACCACATCTCATCCAATAGAGCACCTTTGTAATGTGGTGGAACGGGAGATTCCCATCATGGATCTGCAGCAGCTGCTTGATGCTATCATGTCACTATGGACCAAAATCTCTGAGGAACGTTTCCAACACCTTGTTGTATCTATTCCACAAAGAATGAAGGCAGTTCTGAAGGCAAAAGGGGGTCCAACCCGGTACTAGCAAGGTGTACCTAATAAAGTGGCAGGTGAGTGTAGATAGGAAGGGTCCTTCTCTCCAGCATGCTGGCAGGGGACAGGCTTTTCTATCCAGGCTGTCACTGCTTTCTACAAGGTGTATATATGGAACATTATTTTGTTTTGATGCACCTGAAAAATATTCAGCTGATTCAATTTTGAAGTTCAGTTGGGCTTCAACGAATGTTGCAAATGGAAGGTTGTGGTCAATTGGATAACCTAAAAACCTTTGAATGAGTTGAAACTTTAGGTTATACTATCACATTTCTGGTTTATGCTTGGAGAACAAGTAGTTATAATCTTTGCTGGAAATACCTTTTGGAACCATAATATTCTGTTGCATAACATTTCTGTATTTCTGCTAGTAAGGGGAAAAATATAAAGAAAGTTACAAAATATATTCCAAGTCTCGAAAGACACTGGAAATTGGGGATTTGAGTGTGCCTAAATAGACAAATAACAGATAAAAAAAAAAACCATACATTATACATTAAAATTCCTACATGTGTTAAATGTAATCATGCAATACAATTGTTTAGATTTAGATGCTCCCAGAAAGGGAGGGTACGGATCGATGCGTTTCACCCACTCTACCAGTTTCTTTAGGATCCAATTTTCAAAAATATATAAGCCAAAATCATCCACAAAACCTGTATGCAAGGAAATGTCCCAACGGCATGGACAAATGTAACAATCAAAAGATAAAGTGAAAATTAGCCTAACAGTCCCCAAACAAGCCCAAATGAAGTTGGGTATAAAAGAATCCAACAACCATGTCCAGATGGTATGACCCGTGTCAAGACAATGCCAATCGTTTCCCCTATCCTCAGTACAGCAGGAGTAGCACGCCCAACTTCGATTGGGCTTGTTTAGGGATGATCGAACTTTTGAAAAGTTCGGTTCGACCAGAACACCCGAACTTCCCGAAAGTTTGGTTCGGATTCCAGAACCCCATTGAAATCAATGGGACCCGAACTTCTGGGCTCAAAAAACACCATTTTGAAGCCCTAAAACCCAATAATGCCCCTAAAAAGTGCCTAGGGTTCTGGGTCATGCCCCAGGTACTATTAATCACACAAAAAAAAGTTCTTAAAAATTGTCATTTTTGATAGAGAGCCAATTATTGAAACAATTATTGAAAAAAAAAATGAGATTTAGTGTCTGGGGGGTCTAAAAAGTGTACCTGTGAAGTTTCAGCTCTGTAGCATGTCCAGAACCATAAAAAAAAGATAATATTTCTTAGAATTTTTAGTAGCGCAGGTATGGGGTTCCGCTCCTTTCACACCTGGGCGTTTTTGTTGCAGGCGTTTATTGGGCGTTTTTTGTGCGTCTTTGGAGGCAGGCATGACATCTGAACTTCTGTATAGGGGTATATATACACATACACACATATAGGTGTGAAAGGAGCGGAACCCCATCCCTGCGCAACTGAAATTCTAAGAAAAATTATCTTTTTTTTCTGGCGGTCACCCTGACATGGAAGAGTTCGGTCACCCTGGCATAGCAGAGTCAGTTCACCCTAAACTACGGTCACCCTGACACTTAACACTTTCCCTAAAGAAACTAGATTATTGAATCTAACTATAGTGGTATATAGTACCCTAACTACACTGCATATCCCTTTCCTCACACTAATAATTGCAAAATGACACTGGAGCAGCAGGAGTAACAGAAATGCTTCCACTCTATTGCACAGCCTCTCTATTACAGTGCTAGAGATTTGGCGGGGCTATGTTATATACTGGGGGGCATATTCACTCCTGATTGGCCTCTGGACCCCCTAGTCACTCCAATCTGCTTTTACTGATGTTTCTGGGCCAATCACTGGCTTTTAAAGCCCAGTTCCTGTCCCTGTTCCATCCCGTTACTGCAAAAAGTTCGGAATTCGGCCGAATTTTGAACAGCCAATGTTCGAGTCGAACCGATGGTCGACCCGAACCATTCGATCATCCCTAAGCTTGTTTGGGGGCTTTTAGGCTAATTTTCACTTTATCTTTTGATTGTTACATTTGTTTGGTGTTTATTGATTCCACTTTACATTTGAATCCATATCTAAGGCCCTCCTGTCCTTTCAAGACAAATGCCATTGGGACATTCCCTTGCATATAGGTTTTCTGGATGAATTTGGCTTGTATATTTTTGAAAATCGGATCCTGAAGAGGCTCGTAGAGTGGGCGAAACGCGTCAATCTGTACCCTCCTTTTCTGGGGAGCATTTAAAATCGAAATAATTGTATTGCATGATTACATTTAGCACATGTAGGAATTTTAATGTATAATGTCGGTTTGTCATTTTAATCTTGTTACTCAATAAAATGTATGTTTTTTTAGTTATCTGTTATTTGTCTATTTAGGCACACTCAAATCCCCAATTTCCAGTGTCTTTTGGGACCTGGAATATATTTTGTAACTTTCATTCTATTAGGGGACAGTACAACAAGTATTCTTAGATACAGGTTATTTCTCTCCACCCAATATTTGTTTTGAAAAATATAAAAAATATGGGTTATTAAAACGGATCTTCACTGCATCTAAGCACCAAAAAAGCTATTTAATTAATTGGTAATATTCAAAGCCAACTCCCCTTTCCATCCAGGCCTCCATGCTTTATTTGGCTGAAAAATCATGTTGAAACCCCCCACCCCTAGCATTTCTGGCCATGACCATCTTGAGTAAGGGCAGAATATTGATGTAGCATTGACTTCCTAGGAGTCCATCTGCCCTTAACTCAGACATGCAGGCAGGAGGGTGTGCTTAGCTGAGGAAACCCCCCCCACTCCTGAAGACTCTTGGGTTGTATGACATCATCTGCCTAGACCTGTAAACCAGGAAGTAAACAACTGAAGAAATGTTAAAAAAAAAGTTAAATCGAGCAAATATATTATACTTTCCTTTCTATTTACTAATATTATTTAGAATACTCATTATTGATTGAGAGAGTGAAGTCCTGCTTTAAAAACTATTTTTAAATGAAGTTCTTTTTGAATTGTTTCAAAACATCTTAATGTGTTTTCAATGTTAAATTCAGAGTCATTCATTTAAATTCTAAATAATTCTATACAGAGCCTAAAGCAGCAGCTTGGAGTACTGGTTAGTAAAAAAAAAGAAGTTATTTACATAAACCCACGTTCTAATTCTGAACAGCGGAATTTTAAGATAAAAAAAATTATAGCTCATAAATCTAAAATACGTGTTATTTATTTTATAATAATTTGTGTTATTTATTTTATAATAATTCTATGAATTTAGTTTGCACAGGAGTACAGTGATAGAAAAAAAAAATAGGTAAAATTATTCTTGGATTTATAATAGAATTTTAACATACAATAAAAGCATCACTGTACCTAAATTAAAGATAACATTTTTAATATTTTAATTTTTACAAAAATAGCATATGGATTTTGTTCATATCTTTCTGCCTTGATTGGAGATAAAATTAAACACAACCAGAGCTGTCTATGAAAAGAAAATGTACATTTTTTTATAGATAGTTCTCATTGCCATATACAGGCCACTAGTGGGTTGAATTTATTAAACACATTTGATTACCCCTGCATATTATTTATGACACCTATTTCTGCACTTGGGAGATTCTTATTCTCATCAAAAGAAGTGCATTAAAGAAATCATATCTCCTCTATATTTCCCTGAAAAAAAAAATATTTTTCAATTTTTTTTTTTTTTTTTTTAACATACTGATCTTTATAGACAATGAAAATCACACCAGACAGGTGAGAGCAACACAGACATACAACATAATATCAAAAGCAGAGTCAACTTGAGGAAAAAATACATCTCTTTAAAACTAGTATTTGAAAACCTGACAGCAGTAAATTTTATATATTTTTAAAGTGTATGTCTGGGCAAAAAAAAAAAAAAAAATATATATATATATATATATATATATATTCAGTACATCTCTTCAATGCATGCATATTCCGCCATGTTTTGTCTTTTTAAAATTCCTGCAAGTACTGAAAAATAACTGTTTATCTGCCAGAAAACCAGTGCCTAACTTCCTGTAGTGGGCTGACAACAGGGAGTTGATTTACTAACGGGAAAAAGGCTGTGCACTTTGCAAAGGCATAGTAAAGGCCTCTTGCACACGATACTCCTGTTTGAGCATCTACTTTTTCATCTTTTTTTTCTCTTTATGTATTTGCGCGTATTTTCGCGCATATGCATTCACGCAATTTTGTGCGCATGCGCGCATTTTTGCGCAAAGGCGCAGAAACATATTCTCATGTTCTTGTTTTGTGCATTATGTAAATGGCCTTTTGCGCGTATTTGCGTGCATGTTTACGTGCTTTGTTTTTACTGAAGAATGCACGGCGCATGTTTACGTGCCTGTGTGCATAGGCACATTACAATGAATGGGCTGTATTTTAGCTCTGTAAAAAAAAAAAAAGCTGTACTGAGCTTTTTCAAGCTGCAGTGGGCAAGAGGCCTACATAAGAGGAAGCTCTGCTGACAGCCATCATCCAATCATCTGCAGGCAAATATTGTATGCTGTTTATTATTTTTATTTTATTACTCTTTATTATTTTTATTTTATTATTATTATTTTTTTATTATTATTATTTTCCTTGCATGTTATTGGGTATTCTTTGCAAAGTGAAGCTTCCCCTAATTTACTAAGCTCTGAAGAAAATGCCCTTGCAGAGCGCCACTGCCCTTGCAAAGTGTGCAGTCTATTTGCATTCAGTAAATCAACCCCCCCAGTGTCTTTGCTGCACTGATAACCCAACGGTATTGTCAGTCCCTGCCCTGTTCTACTCTTTCTTCTCTGCTGGTTTACAGACCCCCCTATTCTACTCATCTTCATAAGAAGGACGTTTTCTGTAGTCCAGCAGGGGGAGCTCAGCCAGTGATGACAACACTCAATCATTTTTTAGAGCAGCAGAGGTAGCGTTGTCAGTCCACTACAGAAAGTTAGAAGCTCACTGGATTTTTGGCAAATCAATGGGTATTTTGGCCGACTTGCAAAGCTTTTAGAGATTCAAAATATGGTGAATTGTGAATGTATTGCCGAGAAGTACTGCCTATGTTTTTATTTTATTTTTTTATTTTGCCCAGACAAACACTTTAATTTTTTTTTTTAATGATAACAGTCAAGCCATTAAAACAGTCTTTTTTCATTACATCTTTACTCCCTAGGGCTTACTGAGCTGTTAGCAATAGTAACATTTGGTCAGCGGAACCCTCAAACAATACAGTAGTCACTCAACCTTGTCATATTTCCTACCCCACACCATGGCTCTGACCTGAACACTGGGGAAAAGCCAGGCACCTTATTGGCTATAACTGTTCAATATTTGTACGCCAGACATTCTCAGACTGGTTTTTCGAGGATCACAGGATAGACTTCGTCTACCAAACCCGACATCTCTCCACTGGATGCATTTTTGTGCCTTTTTTACAGTTGAACTCTTCAGAGAAGGCTTCAAAGTTTTGTAAGGATCCCATTACTCTGGAAATAAAAAAGTACACGTCGTGAAAACTTTCATTTCTAAGTCAGAATCTGCAAGTTTGTTTAGGGGAGATTGTGTAAATTTACAACACAGAAATGCTAATTATGAAATTTTTTTACTAATGAATAGAGATTTTAAGAAAGTCCGATTGGACGCAACGCATTGGGTAGGTAGGTTGTGACGTCCCTTGGGCTTCATCTTGGTGTGGCTGTGAATGGCTGATGCTGATTGCAGGATCAATGTGACTGTTACTGACAGGCACTTGAGGGGTGACGTTTTGGGCCTCCCTCTGTGGGGATGTGTGACTGTTGGTTGGTGCATGGAAGAAGGGGATGTTGTGTGCACTAGTACATATGAATTGAGGTCTGGCACTACCTTTTTTTTTTGGCGCCCGAACAGGGACATGAAGGCACTAGCTATTTTTTGGATAATGTATTATTGGTTTGCGGTGAAGGGAGAGGAGTGGGAAGATTTTCTTCTTTATCTCTGTTTCTTTTTCAAGAATACAGGTTAGCTACCGGCCCGTCACAATTTTGTTCTCCTGTTTTTAATAACGTTGATGGATCTGACATTAGGCATGGTCATTTGCTGGGGACTTGTTCTTCATCTTTCAGGCTACTAGCTTTTTTTCTCGGGCCATACAAGTGTTGGTAATTCTTCATATTTGGATCCTGAAGAAGCCCCTGAATAGGGTGAAACGTGTTAATCCTGAATTACCCACATCGTATCTATTTGATCTCGCTTAGTCGGATACATTATTTGTATAGAGAATTGTATTATTGTCACTTTTTTGATGGTTTTAATTAGGGAATGACCGATTATCGGCAACACCGATATATCGGGGGCTGATATGCACCTGAGGTTACCGATATTGCCGATATTTCGGGAAAGTGCTTTACCGGAGTGATGCCTGCAGCTAGAGGCATCACCCCGGTACCGCCGTCCATAGCCAATGGTCGGCTGTCTTGAAATGATAACCAATGCAGCTGAGAAGCTGCTCGGCTGTTATTACAAGGAGCAGGAGGGGACGTCCCCCCCCTCCCACCGCCTTCCGCGGCTCGCCTGGGTCCCCAGTTCCACCGGTACACAAAAGTACCTGTGAAAAAAAAAAAATTTAAATGTCCGGAAATATCGGCCAATATCGGCCGATACCGATATCTGATGACCAAAATAAATTATTCTGGTTTTTATATCTGTGTATTAATGTAATAAATCCCCCTTTTTTCTCCTGCCTTGTTCTCCAATCAGGGAAAAGGTGGGGGCTCCTCTCCTTTAGTTAAACCTGGGGATATTGCCGTGGAACTCTCAGTCTGCTGCAAACAGATTCTAAAAGGAGCCCCGTATCTCCGGAACCATAGGTGCTAGGAGCCCCAAATTTTAACCAGTGGTGGGGTAGGACTTCGGGTACCTGGGATCCTAGGTTGCTGAGTTAGGTCCCTGGAAGTTTTTTTTTCATTTATGTTAATGGTAGGTGAGGCTCTGCCTCCCCTGAATGGACGTCCCTGCATCAAATGAAGGCTGCTCTTTATATCATAGGTGCAAGCAGTGGCGGCTGGTGCTCCATCAGTGGGGGCGGGGGGCATTAGGCGGACCCCCCCATATCACTTCAGCCTGCACCACCACAACCCCCCCCCGCCAGTTTACTTACCTTGTTCCTCCGGACTGACAGGTGGCTTTCCCCTCAGGCTCCTTCATGTCCCTTCTCAGCGGCTGTCTCCTACCCCCTTCTTGGCCAATAGCATGCCTCCTCCTTTCAGCCAATCAGGAAACAGGTCTCAGGACCCGCTTCCTGATTGGCCGGGAGGAGAATCAGTGTGGCAATAGCGAATATTCATTCGCTATTTGTCACACAAATGGGTGGGCTCAGGGCGCAGTGCTCTGCACCCCAAGCCCACCCTTTTTTGAAGCCTATTAGTCCTCTGGCTCTAATCACATGGTTCAAAAAATAAAACCCTCATTGGAATCCATGAGATGTAGATTAGGGGGCCAGACGCATGGATGGGGGGGGGCAGCGCCCCTAATGGATGGGATCCAAGTCCACCCTTTTTGAAGCCTATTAGAGCCTCTGGCTCTAATCGGGTGCTTAAAAAAAAAAAAAAAAACATTGGAATCCTTGCATCCGGCGCCCTGCATGTAGAGTAGGGGGCGGATGCATAGATGGGGGGCGGCACCCCTGCGCCCCTAATGGACGGGCTGTCCCCGGGTGCAAGTAAACTGCTTGGGGATCTTTGGTAAGCTAGTGAAATGTAGTAAACTTGGGAGTGCCAGAAGGATGAAACTCTACATTCTTTTTTCATTGCAAGGCTTTACTACAGACAGTTGTATCTCATTTACTTTGCAAAACACAGCTAAAGGTGTTTTTCTTACCTGTATTTAAAGGGACTGTGCACATCTGTCTTTATGGAGTGTCGGGCGTACTCTGGGCGATAAGATCCACACCAAACCTGTATAAAACATTCATTACTTTCCTTGTATTTCTACAACATAATTATCAAATTACAAGCACTCTATACTAAAAGCTATCATTGTTTGTATAAAAGTTCTTGTTACTACTCAGTTCACACTATTGCAGGGCGATTTTGATTTGAATTTCATTGCAATTTTGTAGTTCAGCTGCAGTGGGAAATTTAATACGTGCGAGTTTTTACTACTGTTATCCAGCAGGATTTTTCTAAAGGGGACATCCAGATTAAGGTAAGGCCCTTCCAGATTTTCACGTCCATTTTCAGGACAGGATGTGGGATAAGGTTCTTGCCCCTATCCATATAGGGATAAAGTGCTTGGGGGGGAGGGGCATGTTGCCTGAAATTGTTTAGAAGGGAGCGCTTACTTGCTGCCTCCTCATTTCCTGGCCAGGTTTAGACTGCATGCCTGGATAAGGCTTGGGTATGATTATTCAGGGAAGCCCTATGCATTTTTTTTATATGTACTGTAAAAAAGTGTGGGGTCCTCCTAAGAATTAATACCAGACCCGGCTTCTGTTTGTAAATAAGCTGGTGGAGATACTGGGTGATGACAATGACCAAATGTGTCACATAGGATCTCTTCTGGCTTCTTTACACACATAAGCCAATAGGGATCTGTCATGTCATTTGGAGATAGTAATTCTACCACCACTGAATTACAGACCTATAGCTGATGTTTGTTTACAAAATCTGGCCAGTTTGTTGGCCTTGCATAGAACTAAGAACAAGCCGGGTTGGAGTCAAACTGATGGTTGATCTAAACCTGAAGCTCATCTCTACTATGGTTCCCAATAAATTGGCATACTGACATTGGGGATTCCCAATGAATAGCATACTGACATTGGGGATTCCCAATGAATAGCATACTGACATTGGGGATTCCCAATGAATAGCATATTGATATTTGAGATTACAATAATAAGAACATATTGACATTAAGGATTCCAATGCAATGGTATCTGGATCCCAGAGATCCCATACTAACACTGGGGATCCCAATAAAATGGTGTATAGAGCTTGAGGACCTTTGAAGATCCCAATAAAATGGCATACCATTTCCGGGATCCCAATAAAATGTCTTATCAATACATGAGATCCTAATACAATGGCACACTGACACCAAGTAATCCAATACAATTAAATACTGGCAGTGGGGATCTCAATACACTGGCATACTGCCTGATACAATGATACATCTCCTCTGGGGACCCCTTAATGATAATAGGATTCCTAACACAATGGCACATTGACTCTGGAAATCCCATTACAATATCATTCTGACTCCAGGAATCCCAATACAATTGCATACCGGCAGTGGGGATCCCAATATGATGGCATACTGACTCAGAGGTTTCCAATACAATTGCATACCAACTCTAGAGATTCCAATGAGATGGTATACCAACACCTCGGATCCCAATATAATGATATACTTGCTCTTAGGTGCAAATAAAATGGCAGGCCAATATTGTGATTCGCAACCCAATGGCATGCTGACAACACAAGGTCACACACTAGAACTGAGTGTTTAAAACAATAGCACAGCACAACTCAAAGTCCAAATACAATGACATACAAATACCTAGAATGCTGAAAAGTAATCATGCCAAAGCTAAAAGCTAATTTTTTTTGGGTTCAGGACAGCAGCAAATTTGACTGTGACTCCAGTATCAAGCAACTAAATAGATAATATTAAACTAGAATGCTGAGCAGCCGCAATATCCATTGATTGACTTGGGTACAACATACGTGTCAGAGTTGTGGCATGCAATTATTGCCAGCGGCTATAGCCATTAGCAACAATCACTGTGTTCTTCCAGCAGGGATGGCTCCCCCCCCCCACCACGCTGGGAGAACACAGTAGCTCTGCTGGAGGGATTCCCCCATCAACACTGACTGTGCATCGAGGAAATTTCTTTCCTGCAACACGTGGGTTCTAAGAAAGGGGGTTGAATCATTTTTGGCCTGCCTTAGACTGCTACACTATAAAAACTATAAAAGTCAGTGCCATCTTAAGAGCATTAAAGGGCCCCGGGCAATGCAGTGCACTGGGGCCCTGACTACACAATCATCCACGAGAATAAAAATGCAAATGATCGATAAGGCGATATTTATTGGTACAGCAGTGCCAGGCTAATGACAGGTTCCAAGTTGGGTGGCTGGGTCCGGTGAACACACACACAGACGGGAGTCAGACTCGACTGTCCTGTGTGTGCCTGTTCCCGTGGAGGCGGACAGGCATTCCTGCAGTTGTGGGCTCCCCCCCCCATGGCCCAAGTGGCTTGACAGCCATGCAGGGCCGACAGGAGTTTGCCACCTGCTAAGTTTGGCGGCGGGTTGCGCACGGGAATCGGGACTAATGCTTGGCTGGGGCTGGGTCGCAACTGCCCAGCGTGCCGATTCGGTAAGATGGCCCTGCTAAAAGTATTGGGACGCCTGCCTTTAAACGCACATGAACTTAGTCCCAGTCCCTGTCTTAGTCTGTAGGGTTCAATATTGAGTTGGCCCACCCTTTGCAGCTATAACAGCTTCAACTCTTCTGGGAAGGCTGTCCACAAGGTTTAGGAGTGTGTCTATGGGAAAGTTTGACCATTCTTCCAGAAGCGCAGTTGTGAGGTCAGGCACTTATGTTGGGCGAGAATGCCTGGTTCACAGTCTCCACTCTAATTCATCCCAAAGGTGTTCTATCAGGTTGAGGTCAGAACTGTGCAGGACAGTCAAATTCCTCCACCCCAAACTCGCTCATCCATGTCTTTATGGACCTTGCTATAAAGTGCCGCCCTCAAGGTCAGGATACAATTACACACTATCCCTCATTTTTAAACCTACATTATCTCTTCTTGATTTTACACATTCAAAAACTGAAAATAGTAATGCAAAAACAGCCAATTTTAAACTTGATGCTTTAAGCTCTCAAAGTCTTTATCCTCGGAACGCAGATGTCAAAAATGATTAAATGTGATGTTGTTGCTTTATTCTGTAAATCGCTAGCAATTATGAATTGTGTGTAGTCTTTGACAGTTCAGGATGTTCCAAATCTGAGGTTTGTTTCCAGTTGTACCAGGTTCAAAGCTAATCAGCAACCACTTTAGGCTGTCAAGTGATTAACTGAAAATTCTGTGGTGTATAAAAACCAAGAAGGCACTCAAATATATTTTACAGATACAAGTTTTTTGTTTTGTATAGATGTTTTGTTTCTAGGAAACAGGGATGGGAAATAAAGTATCTAGCAGTGAAGCCCAACTCCAGCAAACTCTGTTAGATAATTTGTAAATAGCAATGAGGTTCAGGTTTACGTGGAATCCTGGTTCATGGTTTGCTAAATAATGTGGGAATTTGCCACAGTAACCATAATGTCCTGCCTGGCTTTTAACTACTTTACCACCGGAGGATTTTCCTGCTTTACGTCCAGGCCACTTTTTGCGATTCGGCACTGTGCGACTTTAACTGACAATTGCGCGGTCATGCAACGCCGTACCCAAACGGAATTTATGTCCTTTTTTTCCCACAAACAGAGATTTCTTTTGGTGGTATTTGATCACCTCTGCGCATTTCATTTTTTGCTATATTAATAAAAAACGTGACAATTTTGAAAAAATAACAATATTTTTCTACATTGACAGTTAAAAAATATCCAATATATTAATTTTTTGTCATATATTTAGGCCAAAATGTATTTAGCTACATGTCTTTGACAAAAAAATTCTCAATGAGCGTATTTTTAACCGCTTTAAGACCGGAAGATTTTACCCCATTCCTGACCAGGCCATATTTTGCGATTCGGCACTGCATTATTTTAACGGACAATTGCGCGGTCGTGCAACGCTGTACCTAAATTAAATTTATGTCCTTTTTTTCCCACAAATAGAGCTTTCTTTTGGTGGTATTTGATCACCTGTGTAATTTTTACTTTTTGCGCTATAAACAAAAAAAGAGCGACAATTTTGAAAAAATAACAATTTTTCACATTTTTTTATATGAAATCCCCCCCAAAAAAATGTAAAAATCTAAATTTAACATTTCAGGCCAATTTGTTTTCTGCTACATATTTTTGGTAAAAAAAAAATGCAATAAGCGTATCTTGATTGGTTTGAGCAAAAGTTATCGCAGCTACTAACTACGGGAAATTTATGTCATTTTTATTGTTTTTTTTTTAACTAGTAATGGCGGCGATCTGCGACTTTTTTTGCGGGACTGCGACATTGCGGCGGACAGATCGGACCCTTGACTGACATTTTTGACACTTTTGGGGGTACCAGTGACATTACTACAGTAATCAGTGCTATAAATATGCACTGTTACTGTAAAAATGACACTGGCAGGGAAGGGGTTAACTGTATTGGAGAGGGAGGGATTAATGTATGTCTGGTGCTTACGGACATGTGTGGGGGGAGGGGACTGTGTGACACAGGGACAGATTGCAGGTTCAGCTATGCTGAATCGTGCAATCTGTCCCTGCCTGTCACTTAGGAGATCCGCCCGCTTTGTTTACACAAGCGGGTGGATCTCCACACTCGATCCCCGACGATCGGGGAAGAGCGTCCCCTGGCCCGACTCCCGCTGTGACAGTCACAGCGGGAGCGAGCCTCTGGCGGCACGCGCGCGCAGCGCCCACAGGGGTAGGAGTCCAGCAACATAGGTGTACGTCGCTGCACGATAACGAACCACTTTGCCGCAGTAGGCTCAACGTGAGCAGTCGGCAAGTGGTTAAACTTTGGTCAGTTGGCTTAGAAGGGCCAATAAGGGGGCTTTTGGATAAGCCAGCCCCATCACTATACAGTGTGTCCAGAAAGTATTCACAGTGCTTCACTTTTCATTATTATGATTATTAAATTAATTATTTTTCTCAAAATTCTACAATGCGTTATATCTGTTTTCCCATTTTCAAAATTCTACAAACAATACGCCATAATAACAATGTGAAAGAAGTTTGTTTGAAGTCTTTGCAAATTTATTAAAAATAAAAAAACTAAAAAAAAAATCCCATGTACATAAGTATCACAGGCTTTGCTCAATACTTTGTTGAAGCACCTTTGGCACCAATTTCAGCCTCAAGTTGGATGGGGAGCGTCAGTGCACAGCCATTTTCATATCTCTCTAGAGATGTTCAATCGGGTTCAAGTCTGGGCTCTGGCTGGGCCACTCAAGGACATTCACATTCAGAGTTGTTCCATAGCCACTCCTTTGTTATCTTGGCTGTTTGCTTAGGGTCGTTGTCCTGTTGGAAGATGAACATTCGCCCCAGTCTGAGGTCCAGAGCTCTCTAGAGCAGGTTTTCATCAGGGATGTCTCTGTACATTGCTGCATTAATTTTTCCCTTGATCCTGACTAGTCTCCCAGTTCCTGACGCTGAAAAACATCCCCACAGCATGATGCTGCCACCACCATGCTTCACTGTAGGGATGGTATTAGCCAGGTGATGAGCGGTGCCTGGTTTCCTCCAGACATGACGCTGGCTATTTAGGCCAAAGAGTTCAATCTTTGTTTCATCAGACCAGAAAAGTTTGTTTCTCATGGTCAGAGAGTCCTTCAGGTGCCTTTTGCCAAACTCGGGGCGGGCTGTTATGTGTTTTTTAGTGAGGAGTGGCTTCCGTCTGTCCACTCTACCATACAGACCTGATTGGTGAAGTGCGGCAGAGATGGTTATTCTTCTGTAAGGTTCTCCTTTCACCACAGAGAAATGCTGGAGCTCTGCCATCAAGTTCTTGGTCACCCCCCTGACTAGGGCCCTTCTCCCCTGATCGCTCAGTTTGGCCGGGTGGTCCACACAAAGAGTCCTGGTGGTTCCAAACTTTTTTCCATTTACGGATGATGGAGGCCACTGTGCTCATTGGGACCTTCAATGCTGCAGAACTTTTTCTGCACCCTTCCCCAGATCTGTGCCTCCATACAATCCTGTCTCGGGGGTCTACAGACAATTCCTTGGATT
Organism: Pelophylax lessonae; assembly: GCF_965119305.1. Lineage (NCBI taxonomy): Eukaryota > Metazoa > Chordata > Amphibia > Anura > Ranidae > Pelophylax > Pelophylax lessonae. Next base: position 21,816,834 of record NC_138779.1, on the reverse strand, counting down.
CATGGCTTGGTTTGTGCTCTGACATGCACTGTTAACTGTGGGACCTTCTATAGACAGGTGTGTGCCTTTCCAAATCATGTCCAATCAACTGAATTTACCACAAGTGGACTCCAATCAAGTTGTGAAAACATCTCAAAGATGATCAGGGGAAACAGGATGCACCTGAGCTTAGTTTTGAGTGTCATGGAAAAGGCAGTAAATATTTATGTATATGTGATTTTTTTGTTTTTTATTTTTAATAAATTTGCAAAGATTTCAAACAAACTTCTTTCACGTTGCCATTATGGGGTATTGTTTGTAGAATGAATTTTGAGGAAAATAATGAATTTAATCCATTTTGGAATAAGGCTGTAACATAACAAAATGTGGAGAAAGTGAAGCGCTGTGAATACTTTCCGGATGCACTGTAAAGCAGGGGTCTCCACGCTTCTCAAACAAAGGGCCAATTGACAGTCCTTCAGACTTTAGGGGGGCCATATTGTGGGCAGCGGGGGTAAATAATGTCCTAGCATCGGTGAGAATACACATGGCCTTAAGGTTAGTAGTCAGTAGGAGGAGGAGTAGTGTTCCATCACTAGTATTAGTGGAAGAAATAGTGCCCCAATGTTGGTGTCAGTTTGAGGCCCAGTGCCTCATATCATTGGGAGGAATAGTGCCTTTAAGGGCCAGATAAAGGCTAGAAAAGGGCCACATCTGGCCCTCAGGTCGCAGTTTGAAGACCCCGGCTTTAAAGGCTGGTTTTCCAGCAGGCATATTGAAATTATGCTTTTGATGTGATTGGAAAAGCATAAGAAGTTTTACTTATAAAGAGCTTTGGGAAAGATTAGTGTAGGGTTTGTAGGCTATTGGCTGGCTGGTTAAAGTAGAGGCACATCCTTACTGAATGTCATGATGTCAAGGAGGTAGCAAAATGTTGTGTATCTTGGAGAATTTGGGGACAGGGGAGGGAAGGGTTGCTTTTTTTTTTTTTTTTTACCTTTTTTCATCCTTTGTTATGTCTCAAAGATGCTGATGTCCTGCTGTATCTTTACAGCCCCTCCCTATTCACATGCACTACACTGATAACGTGATGATGTCTGCATGTGATTTTTTTTTCACAGGGCATATTTTCTAATTGTTGCTAGCTGCATTTGTTTTTATTTTTATTTTTATTTTTTTTAGAGGGCTTTTTTTAACCACTTGCCAACCACCTTATAGCAGTGTTTTAGGGCAGTTGCTGTGTGCAGGATTATGTACAGTATGTCACATTTTTGTAAATATTTTATTATATCTTTTCATGTGACAACACTGAAGAAATGACACTTTGCTACAATGTAATGTAGTAAGTGTAAAGCTTGTATAACAGTGTAAATTTCCTGTCCCCTCAAAATAACTTAACACACAGCCATCACTCTGAACAGGCCTCGCCATGGTCGACCAAAGAAGTTGAGTGCACATGCTCAGCGTCATATCCAGAGGTTGTCTTTGGGGTCAGCCTGTCAGTGCTCAGACCATACGCCGCACATGCATCAAATTGGTCTGCATTGCTGTCGTCCCAGAAGGAAGCCTCTTCTAAAGATGGTGCACAAGAAAGCCTGCAAACAGATAGATTACTGGAACCATGTCCTGTGGTCTGATGAGACCAAGATAAACTTTTTTGGTTCAGATGATGTCAAGCGTGTGTGGCAGCAACCAGGTGAGGAGTACAAAGACAAGTGTGTCCTGCCTACAGTCAAGCATGGTGGTGGGAGTGTCACGGTCTGGGGCTGCTGGTACTGGGGAGCTACAGTTCGTTGAGGGAACTATGAATGTCAACATGTACTGTGACATACTGAAGCAGAGCATGATCCCCTCCCTTCGGAGACTGGGCCATAGGGCAGTATGCCAACATGATAACAACCCAAAAAACACCTCAAAGACAACCACTGCCTTGCTAAAGAAGCTGAGGGTAAAGGTGATGGACTGGCCAAGCATGTCTCCAGACCTAAACCCTATTGAGCATCTGTGGGGCACCCTCAAACGGAAGGTGGAGGAGCGCAAGGTCTCTAACAATCACCAGCTCTGTGATGTCTTCATGGAGGAGTGGAAGAGAACTCCAGTGGCAACCTGTGAATCCCTGGTGAACTCCATGCCCAGAAAGGTTAAGGTAGTGCTGGAAAATAATGGTGGCCACACAAAATATTGACACTTTGGGTCCAATTTGGACATTGTCACTTAGGGGTGTACTCACTTTTGTTGCCAGTGGTTTAGACATTAATGGCTGTGTGTTGAGTTATTTTGAGGGGACAGAAATTGTACTCTGTTTATACAAGCTGTACACTCACTACTTTACATTGTAGCAAAGTGTCATTTGTTCAGTGTTGTCACGTAAAAAGATATAATAAAATATTTACAACAAATGGGTGTACTCTTTTTTGTGAGATACTGTAAATCTATAGATTCCTTGTTAACCCCATTAAATGAGTCCATAAAGACTATATCCTGCTCCACACAACACCAGAGGCTGTTCCTCATAAGAGTAAACCACCTCTGAGAAGATGAAAAAAATAGCAGAGGGTGCCAGACTAAGTGCAGTAGTATGAGCACAGTTTTTATTAAAAAAAACTGTTGGAAATTCACTTTTAGATGTGAAAACAAAACATGTCTCCATGATATAGATCACTGCTCTCCGTAGGTCCACAAGGTGGATGGTCAGAATGCTTGTGTGGCCACCAGCAGGATCAGATGTTACTGTAGGATGAGCCAGGTAATGCTGAGAACCAGACTGGAACACACAGGGACACTGAACCAGAAGTGATGTCATCGTGGGCAGAACCGGAACCAGAAGGGCCCACAGCAGCATCCTGACCATCCAGCTTGCGGACCTACAGAGAGCAGTGAACTATATCATAGAGACATGTTTTTTCATCTAAAAGTGAGTTGTCAATTGTCTTTTAAAATGAACTGTGCTCATACTACTGCACTTAGTCTGACGCTCTCTGCTGTTCTTTTTTAAACTTTGAGTGGACTTTTAAGGATCTGTACAAAAAATAAAGAATTTTGTGGACATGACACTAGATTGGATCATATACAAACTTCTGCAGATAATACTAGCTTTTTCTACCAGAGGTAATAGAGCTCTTACTCTTTGTCAGGGCTGGGCTCCTGCTATTTTCTAGAAGCTCTAGTTTCAGTGCACAGAGGCTGCTCAGCTGTCGGTTATTTACCAGCCATTCACTGTTTCCACAGTGACTCACCTGGTTACCATTGTCCTTCCTAATTAGTCCCGCCTACAGTTAGCCCCTTTTGGCTATTTAAGCAGCTCAGCACAATTCCTCCTCATTCTTGCGTGGTAAATACCTACTGTGTGTTCTTGCTTGTGTTCCTGTGTATGACCTAGCTTGGCTGACTTCTCTTCCACTACCTGTTACTGATTTTGCTCCTCACTTTTCTGACTCCTGGCTTTCTGATCCTGACTCATCTGATTACCGGATTTGGCATCCAAACCCTAGCTTCTGTTTGTGTCAGGGCACCAATGGCAGAGGAAGTACTCTAGGACCCAGCATCCGTCTGGGCACCAACGGTAGGAGAAGGACTCTAGGACCCAGCATTTCCACCGGCACTTCATAAGGGGCTTTATTGGAAGCTTGCCAGTGGTTGAATTTGCTGATTGATCTTCATCTTGTTACCTGTGTTTCTGTGATTACTTGCTCCTTTCATCCTTAGTTACCGACCCAGCTTGTTCCTGACCTGTCTCTTGCCAGTTCCAGTCCTCAACCCCGGCTTGTCTTACGGATACACTCTGCCTGCTTCTTGTGTTTGATCTCGGCTTCCCACCTGACTTTGTCTGCTCTGTTACCCATCCTTGCTTGTATCAACTATCCTTCTGACACAGTGATTCTACAGACCTGTCACACCTCACAGGCGCCATCTGCCTGCAGCCTCTGCTCAATATATCAGCAGCATCCCTGAGTCTTTCTGCAAGCAACTCTGCAGTGCGACCTGTGCTACTTTGTGCCTGACTCCTCCTGTCTCACCTCCAGGGGAGTCTGGGACTTAGCCACTAGGGAAGCCCTCTGTCCATTAGCCTCCAGCACCCAGTATGGGATAGTTTGTGACTATGTTCCTTAACTGTGTTATTTTTGCTATTTCATTAAAGGTGTTATTTTAACTGCATTTTCTGTGTCCCCCTGGTTTATGGTTCCTGGTTATTTGAAGAGTTGCTGGGAACCTGGTTGGGGATAAGTTACCATTGAGTCACCAAAATATATAAGAGGACAGTAAATAAAATCTAGACTGGGTGGACCGTTTCTTTAAATTTGAATTTTCTACCTCTGCCTGGCCTGTTTTAACTAAGAGGCCAAAATGGCATTTTTGTCGGAGCCAACAATAAAACATGATTTCAAGTAACAGGTGGATAACCACACACTAATGTATGTAAAATCCAGACACTTTATTGAAATAACCCAATGGTCAAATAAAAAAAAAAATGAGTAGTTAATGCCTTTTACGCTGAAAGCACCTAACCTATTGATATGAGTAAGTGCTTTCAGCATGAAACGCATTAACTACTCTGTCTGTTCTGTGTATACTATGATGATTTGACCATTGATGTTTTGACAATTGAATTATTTCAATAAAGCGTCTGGATTTTCCATAAATTTGTGTGGTTATCCTCCTACAAACCATAAATCTCTATCCCCCTGTTACTGGAAGTTTATTCGTTTGTGAGCTGAACTGGCACCTTTTTGGATTTGGGGCTAGATGACAGGCAGATTGACCTGGAGCGGTGTATCATATTTGTGTTACCATTAAAACATGGCTGTTAAAATGATTTGGTGCCTTGAGTCTTAAAGCGGAGTTTCGGCCTCAAAAATTTTTTTTCGATAAAAATACATCCGGGACAGTCAGGGCTAGTGCATTTCAGCAATGATAGCCTCTGAACTGTTCCAGGTTTCACTTACCTTTTAGAAGAAATACTTACCTTAAAAATGTCTTGTCCAGCGCTGCCATCTCAGGTGTGGGCGACTGAAGCCAGAGCGTCCTCTTCGGTGTCCTCCTCGGTCCCAGAATGCCCTGCACCGGCCCTGCTCGTCACTTTCGGTGCAGGCGCGTCATCCCTGCACATACCCAGAAGCTGTTTAGCAGGGAATGCCGCGCTTGCACCGGAAGTGACGAGCAGGGCCTGTGCAGGCGCATTGATTCCTGGGAACGATGACGTTCAGCTCCCAGGAGTCAATGCAAGCAGGAAGTGACAGCACGGGCCGCGGCCGCAGAGGGAGGAAGTGGAAAGAAGGTGAGTATATTTTCTTCAAAAACAAGGTAAGTAAAGCAAAAAAAAAATTGTCATTATCCACTTCTTTTTCGGGTGACTTAGAGCAAGCAGATGCCAAAATTTTGTTTTGAGGCTGGAACTCCACTTTAAAGAGGCAAAAGTCTTATCCAAATTGCATAAGCAGTATGAAATACTATAATTTAACCGCTTCCATACAGAGCAGTTAGACCCCCTTCCTGCCCAGACCAATTTTCAGCTTTCAGCACTCTCACACTTTGAATGACAATTGCTCAGTCATGCTACACTGTAACCAAACAAAATTTTTATCATTTTTTTCACACAAATAGAGCTTTCTTTTGGTGGTATTTGATCACAACTGGGGTTTTTTTTTTTCGTGATATAAGCAAAAAAAGAGCAAAAATTTTGCAAAAAAACCACTTTTTTTAGTTTCTATTATAAAATTTTGCAAAAAATTAATTTTTCTTCATACATTTGGGCCAAAATTTATACTGCTACATATCTCTGGTAAAATTAACCCAAATTAGTGTATATTATTTAGTCTGTGTGAAAGTTATTGAGTCTAGAAGCTATGGTACCAATTACTGAAAATGTATCACACCAGATGTACTGATGGCCTATCTCCTTTCTTGAGGCCCTGAAATGTCAGGACAGTACAAATACCCCCCAAATGACCCCTTTTTGTAAAGTAGACAGTCCAAGGTATTTAGTAAGAGGCATGGTGAGTTTTTTGAAGTTATAATTTTTTCCCACAATTCTTGGGAAAATGAAGAAAACATTTTTTTTTCTTTTTTTTTCCCAAAACGTTGTCAATTTATAAGCTATTTCTAACACATAGCATGTACACAGCAAAAATGACACCCCAAAATTCATTCTGCTACTCCTTCTGAGTATGGTGATACCACATGTGTGAGACTTTTACACAGCCTGGCCACAAAAAGAGACTCCACGTCCAAGTAGCACCATAAGGCGTTTTAGGAGCATAAATACACATAAAACTTTCTTACTACCTATCACACTTTTCAAGGCCCTAGAGCACCAATACAATGGAAAAGTCCACAAAATGACCCCATTTTGGAAAGCAAACACTCCAACGTATATTCTATGAGGCATTATGGGTCCTTTGAACATGTCATTTTTTTCCACAAGTTTTTGGAAAATGTGGGAAAAAAATGAAAAAAAATTTTTTTTACACAAAGTTGTAAATTTATAGAATATTCCTAACACATAGCATGTACATAGCAAAAATGACACCCCAAAATACATTCTGCCACTCCTCCTGAGTATGGCAATACCACATGTGTGAGACTTTTTCACAGCCTAGCCATATAGAGGGGCCTAAACATCCAAGGAGCATCATCATGCATCCTAGCCACTTGCCTAGGCCTATTTTTGACATTTGGTGTTTACAAGCTAAAATCAGTTGTTTTTGCTAGAAAACTACTTAGAACCCCAAAACATTATATATATTTTTTTTAGCAGAGACCCTAGAGAATAAAATGGAGATTATTGCAATATTTTTTATCACACCGTATTTGCGCAGCGGTCTTCCAAACGCATTTTTTTGGGAAAAAAATCACTTTTTTTAATTAAAAAATAAGAAAACAGTAAAGTTAGCCCAATTGTTTTCCATAATGTGAAAGATAATGTTACGCCGAGTAAATAGATACCCAACATGTCATGCTTCAAAATTGCGCACGCTCACAGAATGGTGACAAACTTTGGTACTTAAAAATCCCCATAGGCGACATTTTAAAAATTTCTACAGGTTGCTATCTTAGAGTTACAGAGGAGGTCTAGGGCTCAAATTATTGCTCTTGCTCTAACGATCGCGACGATACCTCACATGTGTAGTTTGAACACTGTTTACATATGTGGGCGGGGTTTCCGTATGCGTTCGCTTCTGCGCGCGAGCTCGCGGGGACAGGGCGCTTTAATTTTTTTTTTTTTTACTATTTATTTTATTTATTATTTTTATTTTTACACTGTTTTTTTAAAAAAAAAAAAATTGATCATTTTTATTTCTATTACAAGAAATGTAAACATTACTTGTAATAGAAATAGGCACGACAGGACCTCTTTTTTGTGAGATCTGGGGTCAAAAAGCCCTCAGATCTCACAAGTACACTAAAAGATAGAAAAAATAAAAAAAAATAAATAAAAAAAAAATTAAATAAAATGAAAAAAAAAAAGGGACCTTTAAACTGGTTGCTAGGCAATGACGTTTGCCGTAGCTCCGGTCCTCCAAGACCATAGAGTCAAGTGAGGGCAAGCTTGCCCTCACTCGACATCCTGTCTGTGAGGATCTGGGACCGGTGTTCCGTGAGAATTACCTACCCTGTGAGAATTACCTACCCCTCGTCACTTCCGGCCAGAAGCATCTGAGCAGCGCAGCAGTGCGCATGCTCAGAGCGCCGGATACCTAATGGCAGAACAGAGGAGCTTACTAGTGCGCATGCGCACTAGTATAGAACGATCACGGTGTACCGTGTAAAAAACCTACCGACGCGGCACTTACCTAAAACAGCTGTGCTGACATACGAGTCATCCCCGCACCTGTCCCGGTCACTTCCCTGCTCTCGGATAGTAAATATAAAAGCGGCGGCGGCTGTATGAAAACATAAATCACTGAGCCGATAGCCGCTTTTATATTTACTATCCGAGAGCAGGGAAGTGACCGGGACAGGTGCGGGGATGACTCGTATTTCAGCACAGCTGTTTTAATGTACCCGCTGCATTACATACAGTGCGGAGTACCGGAAGTGACGAGGGGTAGGTTTTTCTCACGGGTAGGTAATTCTCACGGAACACCGGATCGTTTTCCCCGCTGCCGGCGGGTCCGGTAAACGGGGAAAAGGACCAGAATGCAGCGGGAGGGGGGGGGGCACCTCTTTCGCCACCCCGGAAGGGTGATCCCGCGGCGAATCCGCCGCTGGGACCACCCTTATCGGAAAGCCAACCGTCCACCGTTTAAAATAATACCAGGGTTATGGCAGCTATCTGCTGCCATAACACCGGTATTTAGGTTTAAACGGAAGACGTATATAAACCTTTTTGGACTTGGACATGGTGGCTGTATGAAGGGTGACAGGTACTCGGGTACTTTGCTGGGCAGGTGACAGGTACTCTGGTACTGATGAGCAAGTGGCAGGTACTCGAGTACTCCGATAGGCAGGTGACAGGTACTCGGGTACTCTTATGGGCAGGTGACAGGCAGGTGATAGGTACTGATGAGTAGTACTGATACTGATAGGTGATACTGATACTGTACTGATGATGGGTACGGATGATCAGTACTGATACTAATAGGTGATAGGTACTGATGGGTACTGATGAGTACTGATGAGTAGTGATGGGTAATGATGAGCAGGTGGCAAGTACTCGGGTACTTCAGGTGTCAGGTACTCTGATGAGCAGGTGGAAGGTACTCGGGTACTCTGTTGGGTAGGTGACAGGTACTTGGGTACTCTGATGGGTAGGTGACAGGTACTCGGGTACTCCGATGACGGGTACTCAAAGTACCAGAGTACCTGTCGTCAGAGTACCCGAGTACCTGTCATCAGAGTACCCGAGTACCCATCATCAGAGTATCCGAGTACCCGTCATCAGAGTACCCGAGTACCCGTCATCAGCTTACCCGAGTACCCGTCATCAGAGTACCCGAGTACCTGTCATCAGAGTACCCGAGTACCTGTCATCAGAGTACCCGAGTACCTGTCATCAGAGTACCCGAGTACCTGTCATCAGAGTACCCGAGTACCCGTCATCAGAGTACCCGAGTACCTGTCACCAGCCCATCAGAGTACCTGTCATCAGAGTACCCGAGTACCTGTCGTCAGAGTACCCGAGTACCTGTCATCAGCCCATCAGAGTACCTGTCATCAGAGTACCTGATGGGCTGGTGACAGGTACTCGGGTACTTTGATGGGCTAGTGACAGGTGCTCTTTATTGGGGGGGGGGCAATCAGTGTGTTTGGGGTGCACTGTACTTGGTAACTAGCTGTTACCACAATCTCCTCCTCACACAGGATCAGTGTGTGAGGAGGAGAACACGGTGACAGCTAGTTACCGTGTTCTCTGATGACATTTGTGACCGGCTGTGATTGGACACAGCCGGTCACGTGGTAAAGAGCCAATTTCATTGGCTCTTTACCTAGATCGGGGATCGACTCTGTCCGAGGGACGAGCCTCGTCCCCGATCGCCGCGCTGCGCGCCCCCGGGGGCGCGCATTAAGGAAGGAACGAGCGGCTCGCGCTGGAGCCGCTCATGTGATCGGCTGTGATTGACACAGCCGATCACGTGGTAAACAGCCAATTTCATTGGCTGTTTACCTTGATCGGGGTTGGGCTCAGTCCGAGGGACGAGCCTCACCCCCGATCGCCGCGCTGCGCGCCCCCGGGGGCGCGCAGTAGCGGGGAGATCCGGGCGCCGTCATATGACGTCCGCCCGGATCGAGAAAGGATTTGTGCCGACGTCATTTGACATGACGCGGTACGGAAGGGGTTAATATTAATGAACAGACAATAAAACCCTCTTCATTTTTAACGTCTTTATTGTCTTCAGATTAGCTCTTCTCAGCAAGGTTAAATGAAAACAGCTTTTTCGCCTAAGGCTGGCCATACATTATACAATTTTCTTACAATTTTCTGTAAAATTTTATTTAGCTTTACCTTCAACTATGTAGTACAAAGGCCTGCCTTATAGGATACAATTGAAAGTGTTGTTTAGTTTTGACCTAATATATGGATTTTGGTAAATCTAACAGAAAATTGACAATGACAATTGAACACGTATGGTCAGCCTAACAAAATATAATAAGGGAGCCCATTATTAAAATTCTTGTTCTGGGTCCACCAAAGGCTCTACAAAGTCTCCAAAGAGCATTAGTAAGACTTCATCTTAAATTGTCAATTCAGTTTTCAGTACCGGTACACAAAAAGGATGTTGCAGAACTGGAAAGGGTGCATACAAGAGCAAATAATTAATAAATAGCATGGGGGACCCTAGCTATAAGGACAGGTTAACTGAACTAAATGTATTCTCTTGTGAGAAAAGGGTTGAATATGGTCACCTTGTATAAATACCTAAATGGTCCATATGGTTACCTTGGTGCAAAGTTGTTAATTTAAGGTCCCTGCAAAACACATTAGGGCACTCTTTGCACCTAAAGAAGATAAGGTTTAATCTCTGCATATGGAAAAGCTTCTTTAAAGTAAGAGCTGTAAAAATGTGAAAGAGATGTTGACAGGAGCTTGTTCTAGCCAATTCTATAGATTGCTTCAAAAAGTCTGGATGTGTTTCTAAATGCAAAAAAATATAACTGACTATTAATGTCTATAAGAAATAGTACTATAGGATATTAATCCAGGAAGGCTTCAATTGTTGTTGGGGATCAAGAAGGACTTTTCTGACTGTTCCCTGTTGGAGCAAATTGGACCACACTTTATAAAGTTTTTTGGGCTTGCTCTATATCACGGGTCTCCAGACTTTCTAAACAAAGTGCTAGTTTACTGTCATTCACACAATACGGGGGCTGGACTGTGGTCGGTGGGAGCAGAAAATGCCCCAGTGTTAGTGGGAATAGACTGTCTCAATCTTGGTGGTAAAAAGATTACATAACGCCTGTGCCCAGAAGGCAGAGGAATAGTGCCCTATCATTGGTGTCAGTGAAAAGAATAGTACCCTACTGTTGGGGTCAGTGGAAGGAATAGTGCCCTACTGTTGGGGTCAGTGGAAGGAATAGTGCCCTACTGTTGGGGTCAGTGGATGGAATAGTGCCCTACTGTTGGCGTCAGTGGATGGAATAGTGCCCTACTGTTGGCGTCAGTGGATGGAATAGTGCCCTACTGTTGGGGTCAGTGGAAGGAATAGTGCCCTACTGTTGGGGTCAGTGGATGGAATAGTGCCCTACTGTTGGGGTCAGTGGATGGAATAGTGCCCTACTGTTGGGGTCAGTGGATGGAATAGTGCCCTACTGTTGGGGTCAGTGGATGGAATAGTGCCCTACTGTTGGCGTCAGTGGAAGGAATAGTGCCCTACTGTTGGGGTCAGTGGAAGGAATAGTGCCCTACTGTTGGGGTCAGTGGATGGAATACTGCCCTACTGTTGGGGTCAGTGGATGGAATACTGCCCTACTGTTGGGGTCAGTGGAAGGAATAGTGCCCTACTGTTGGGGTCAGTGGATGGAAAAATGCCCTACTGTTGGGGTCAGTGGAATGATTGGTGCCTCATCAATGGTGTCAATGGGAGGAATGATGCATCATCAATTCTGCCAGTAAAAGGAATAGTGCCTCATATCAGTGAGAAGAACGGTGCCCCAAGGGCCGGATAAAGGCAAGCAAAGGGTCACATTTGCCCTACGGCTGCAATTTTGAGATCACTGCTCTATATCAACTGTAAATTTACGCTTCTGAGATTTCAAAAATCTTAATGTACTTGTCTTTTGGTTGAAGTTGGTGGACAAGTGTCTTTTTTTTAAGCCAACCAACTAGAGTATGTAACTATGGCTCAATGTTTCTCTGAATGATGAAAAGTTGGGAATTTAATAAGGATAATTTACAGATAGTCACTAGGGGCCACATTACCCTCCCCATTCCTACATATGCTTAGTGCTAGAAGTTGTCACAGATTATCCATGGTTTAATAGTTATAAAAGCATTTTATTAAAAATTACCTGTGCAAAATTTAAAAAGAAAAGCTGCTTGTGTGTCAAATCCAGTCCTGGTAACTTTGGCTCTTTACCGTGTCTTTGCACCCATTTCAGATATGCCTGGAATAAACACATAGTAAGAAAAAAATCACAAAGAAAACTGTAAAATGCAGTAAGAAACCATAGTAAAACCTATGTACTAGCTAAGGGCATCACTGGTTTGAGGGCAAAGTAATAAGTAATTGTTCACAGTGTTACATAATATAACACATATAGTATATTCTAAAACATGTAGATGGGGATCTCAGGCTTTACAAGTTGAATGTGTTTTTATTAAAAAAAGGCAAGATGTTGCCTTGACATCAATTGCAGCATTCCCTCCAAGAGAACAACCCTTCAGTCTCAGCCCAGAACTTCAACCACTAACAATATGGCCACACTTAGAGCAGGTACAATTGGCCTACAGCAGTGATGGCAAACCTTGGCACCCCAGATGTTTTGGAACTACATTTCCCATAATGCTCAACTATATTGCAGAGTGCACGAGAATCATTGGAAATGTAGTTTCAAAACATCTGGGGTGCCAAGGTTCTCCATCACTGGCCTAGAGGCTTGCAATATCATGGAAGGAGGTGGACTATCTAAAGGCTGATAGTCAGCCAGTAGGGTTCTTAGTGAATAACTTTCATTTTGAGAGAACTGAGGCTTTAACAATGGGTTGAAAATGCTTTTACTTACAATACCTTTCTGAAAAAAAGAACGGCAACAGATAAATTACTGGTCTGTAAACTCTCACAGACCAGTAACTATCATATGTATGTATTTGGTGCTGATTAGTAGCCACACTCTCTGGGCAAGCAGGGTAGTTTAGTCCCTATATAACCACAGGCTATGGGCTTAAAAAGAACAAGTTACATTTGGACCCATGCAACAATCTGATTGTTTGGTTTTAGACTTTTATACCTGTGTAGACTAAAGCCCCGTTCACATTGCCGCGATCCGACTTCCCGGGGCGACCTCCGAGGTTGCGGTGCGAGCAGCGTGCCGCGACCTCGGAGTGGCCGGCACGGACTTCATAACATTGAAGTCTATGACGGTCGCTCCGGGTCGCCCCAAAGAAGCTCCGGACCCTTTTTCTAAGTCGGAGCGACTTGTGTCGCTCCTATTAGAACGGGTCCACAGCTTCCCTATGGAAGGCGACCTACGGCGACCTGTGAGGCGACCAGGTCGCCTCACAGGTCGCCCCAGTGTGAACGGGGACTTAATTCTTTATTTACATTACTTTTACCTTTGTTATCTGAGTGACTTTAGCTTGAGTGTCATGGGTCAGAGGTCTTCTGTCGACCCCTGTCAAGTGCTTATTCATACGCACATTGGAGGTAATTTACTAAAGGAATAAAGGCTGAAATAGAATTTTAAATTTGCAAGGAAATTGTTCACCATTAAAACTTGCAGACACGACTTTATTCCAGTAAGGGCCAAAGGAACAATTGAAAAAGTAGCCAACACATTTTGGAGGTCCAAATTCAACTATTATATGTATGGGGGTACTGTCCATGATACTTCTTTTATTTGCACTATCATACAATTTTTAGGACAAGCTTTCGGGGTGTGCCCTCTTCTTCAAAGTCCAAGCAGTACTGATCTACTGCAAAATATGTCCACTAGGTGCCTAATAGCTAGGTGCACCACATCCCTTAATTTAGAATCAATGTATTGGGAAGCAAAAAAAAGGGGGATTTTTGAGGTGCCAAAAATAATTCAAAATTAATCAAAATTTTAAAAAATAGCAAAGTTTTTATTGAAAACATTACAAATTTAAAAAATATACATGGATTAAAACCCTTGCACGATATTCATATGATTGATGTGTGTATGTGGTAACTTCAGCTCTACATGTTTCGCCAACCATTGACTTCCTCAGGAGACCTAAATGAGTCCAGCATACAAACTAGCTAAATGTGCAAAATCAGCATATTGAAAGAGTGATCTGGGAGGAGATATCAGCAAACTGCAGGGGGGCAAATTAGAGAATCCATATAGAGGTCCAAATGGCACAAGAATAGCATGTGAATACACCCAAAAATGGGAACAGGAACAGAGGCCCAAAAAGGGATCAGTAAGATGACTACCAGAAGGTGTATAAATCAGTTCATTCACCGAATATGTGCTTCAACAAATGCCTACAAGCCAACAAGTGGACTTCAGGGTAAGTATCTCAGTATCTCGGATATACAGTATATTCCAAAAAGCAGTCACTCCTGGACAGCAGACAGAGGATTTTGATTAATTATGAATTATTTTTGGCACCTCAAAAATCCCATCTTTTTGCTTCTCAATATAGTACCGGGACCTTGAAGAAGGGGGTACACCCGAAAGCTTGTCCTGAAAAATTGTATTTCAGTGCAAATAAAAAAATGTATCACGGACAGTATTCAATTGTTTCTGTCGCACTAATTTGCCTACAAGCACCTCAAGCATTTATGGGGAAAACACAAGTTTGCTTTAATGCTCAATATACTTACCTTTCCATAGTTTCCTCACTGCTCCATTCAGGATTTTGAGATGACAGAAATACCCAATACTTCTGGGTACGGAAGAGCATATGACTCACCTCTTATGACAGCTCTGGGCCAATTAAAGCGGTAGTAAACTCTAATGAAAAAAAAAAAAAACCCTGCAAGACAAAGGCATAATGAGCTAGTATGCATCGTATACTAGCTCATTATGAATTACTTACCTTAGAACGAAGCCCCGACACGGACCCCCGGACACCGCTGTGGGAGCGGACATGATCCCACGGCGTCTCTTCCGGGTTCCGCGGCTCCGGCGCTGTGAGTGGCCGGAGCCGCATGCGCGCGGGAGTAATTTTCCGGTAATTCCTGGCAAGGAACTCTGAAGGTCCGCCGGACCTTCAGAGCGCATGCGCCGCACTCGTCAGCGGCTGCATGCAGTGGTAATATCTCCTAAACCGGGCAGGTTTAGGAGATATTAATTGTACCTACAGGTAAGCCTTATTATAGGCTTACCTGTAGTTAAAAGTCAAAAAAAGCGGTACACTACCGCTTTAATACTGTCACATAGGGAGTTCATAGCCCTGTGTAAACTCCATACACAAGGCTTTCCTTCACACCCAGTGACTGAACAGAGCAGTGGGAGAGTGAAGAGAAAACTGGATATTTGTACTCACTGTAAAATCCTTTTCTCTGAAGTTCATCAACAGACGCAGCTCCATATCTTCTTAGACCACTGAGTTATGCTCCTCCAATCAGGAATAGGACACTAGGCAGGAAAAAGCTTTACCACGCCTATGGGGGCTATCCCTGCAGGCATAACCCCACACATTCTGCTACAGCAGCCAGTTTCGTTGCAAGCAGTGTTTAGAAGACAAAAAACCCCACACACTCAGAAGCAAAGGGGCGGGTGCTGCGTCTGTCGATGAACTTCAGAGAAAAGGATTTTACGGTAAGTACAAAAATCCAGTTTTCTCTATCGTTCATCGACAGACGCAGCTCCATATCTTCTTAGACCATTAGGATTTCCCAAAGTAGTATTTTCATGAGGGGTGGGAAGACAATGGAAAAAAGAATGTAACTCCCCAAAGGCTAAACGTAGCCAACCAGGTAATATGGAGCTCAACCAGGAACAACTGGAGTTCAACTAGCAAAAGCATACACCCTCAAAGAGAAAAAAAAAGATTTTCTTTAAACAGCAGCCTGCAAAACCATGCAGCCAAAGGAGGCATCTGAAGATGCCAACACATCAACTTTGTAGAATTTAGTGAACGTATGCACAGATGACCAAGTTGCCACCTTGCAAACTTGCATCACTGACGCCTGATGGCGAAAAGCCCAGGAGGAACTCAGCGCTCTAGTAAAATGTGCCATCACTGGGAATGGAGGAACCTGACCCTTTAGCTAATAAGCCTGAACAACCATCTGCCTGATCCACCTGGAAATAGTCGCAGCAGACGCAGCCAACCCCTTACAAGGTCCTCACAAAATAACAAATTTCCCTATTATAGCTAAGACCGAATTCCCAGCAGGGAACTAGGTCCTATTCCTAAACCAGGCAGAAACAAAACTGGCTGCTGTAGCAGAGTGTGTGGGGTTATGCCTGCAGGGACAGCCCCCATAGGTGTGGAAAAGCTTTTTCCTGCCTAGTGTCCTATTCCTGATTGGAGGAGCATACCCCAATGGTCTAAGAAGATACGGAGCTGCGTCTTTCGATGAACGATAGAGAAAGTTTGTTTCTGCTGCTGGGGTAGGAGGCATTAAAGTGAGCTTGTTGCTTTGCATGGGAAAAACTCTAACATTATATAAGGAAAAAAGAGACTCATCTGTTTTAAAAATTCTATTAGATAAAATAAAGTTGGGTAAAGAGAAGGATAGAAATAAAGAGGGATGAGTGGGCTCCACTAAGCTGACACTGTAACTAACTCACATTAAAAAGTGTGTCCGCTCTTTAAATACCATGACAGACATTAATTATTGTGACATCTCAATGTCACCACTCTCACCATTCCCAACTGCAGAGAAAAAAAAAATCTCGCCCTACCTTGTAGGCTTGTCGAACTCCTCCGTTGTCTGCAATATTTTCTCCCAGCGTGATGATACCGCTAACCTGAAAGTGTACATTTTTATTTATTTTTTATAATTCTGCCAGTAATAAAAAACCTGACTTTCATTTCATGCTTTATAGAGCCAGTGCACTAAAATTAGCAGATTTATTGGGAAAAGCAGAGACAGGGGCTTAGAGGTAAAAGCTTTAAAGTGGACCTGTCATCACCCCATAAAACATGGGTATTTTTGGAACATCAGACAAGAACTTTGTCTGCAGGATTGTAATTCAACAAACATAAAGCGATCTGTGTAGCTATTTTTAAAGAGAATCTGAAAATAGAGATATATGTGAAAACACATGTCAGTATGGCTGCCACATTTTTGGTTGAAGTTAAAGCTGGTTGGTTAACTCCACTTTTGTTGAGAAAAAAACATTCCCCTCTGGGTGACCACTGTGGGGAGGCATTTATTTCTGGTGAGTCTGCAATTTAACTACATTCCTGGCACTGTGGTGGTGGCGAATGAGGATGTCCCCATTAAAATTTCACCAGTGATTTGCATCAGCGATCCCGTTTGGAGGAGAATACCTTTTCTGCTCTATACACCATCTGTTCTTTGGACTTTTGGATGGACTCTTATTGGTTTTGATTTTATGATATTTTGATTTTATGCATTTATCCATGTGTCTATGTATTTATCTTAATATCTATACATTAAGTTATTTATGGTTGTAGATGTGTATCTGCACTGGTTTATATATTTGGATGGTAGGAGGGTATCACCATCCCTGCGCTACTGAAATTTCGGTCAATTTTTGGCATTTAGTTATTTCATTTACATATTATTATTTATTAAGTAGCAGCAAGTTTGAAATTTGATATTTTGAATTTTCGATTTTATTTAGTTATATTGATTTATTTTGATTTATTGATATATTTCTTACTCCTAAGTGCAGAGGATCACTTTACATTTTATTCAGTGTTTTTTTCTATATATTAACTTAATTTATAGCATTTGTTTCATGTGTTTTTTTTCTGGAGTTTTGGTTGATATTCTGTCTCTAGCATAAAAAATACACCTATGATACTCACATGTTTACAACGGCAGACCGCCATTCTGTCTCCACGGGGAGCAATTGCAGCCGCAAACCCCAGCTGATCAGCTTCCCCTGTGTTGAATAGGCACGTGCGCCCCTGCTAGCAGTCCTGCGAAGCGACGTACAGGTACGTCGCTTCGCGAGACAGAGCTGACCTACCACAGTAAAACAATGGCGGCTGGTCGGCAAGTGGTTAAAAATGAATTAAATAGTGTTTTCAGATAGAGTTTAGTTTGGCTTGAAAGTAATTCTAAAGCCTTAAGGTTTTTCACCTTAATGCATTCTATGTATTAAGGTGAAAAACCTTCTGTGCTCAGCTGCCCCCCAGCCCCCCCACCCCCTTTTTCTTACCTGCTGGATCGAGATGGAGCTCAGGTAAGTACTGTGGGGGGGGGCTGCACAGAGAAGATTTTTTACCTTCATGCATAGAACCAATCAAGAAACAGCTGCTGCAAATGCTTGAAAATACTGAGGGTTTAATCATATTATATTATTATTTTACAGTATTTATATAGAGCCAACAGTTTGTGCAGTGCTTAAATGTCACTGACAGCCACATATTGCTTTGAGCCAGTGGTCTGGATTCTGGAATGCTCTTCTATATTTACAAGATCATAAAAGAACAAAGGTACTTACGTTTTGTCCACCAGCCAAATCCCATGTATAGTTGCCGTATTGGTAGACCATACAACGGGACTGCTCCTTAAAGTGCATCGCTGAATAATTACTCCACCAGTCGAACATGTTTCCATCCTTGTCAAAATTTCTGCCTGTGTTGAATAATTACATTTAATCATTTTAGGGTTTTGATCCTATCAGTTCTTCATCAACAAAGGAAAAAACACTCATTGGGTTACAGAACAATTTTAGGAGATCCTCAAGAAATTTGATTTTTAAGGCAATCAAAACAATTTAATATAAAATTAATTTTATATTAATTAATTTTAATAATTAATTTTAATAAAATACATTTTATAAAGTTCATTTTAATGAGAAAATATTTAAAAACCGATCACAGTCATGATTGGAATAAAAACACGCGTATACTTGGATAAGAGAATTAACAAAAATATTAGATACTCAAGTAGCAAAGAATGGCATTCCCGAGCACAGCTGATAATCAGCTTGGATGAAATTGTTGCATGGGAAAAATCCAAAGCGTTTTGATATATCAGTTAATGTCAAATGGCCATTTACGGCTCCCCCCTCCTGCAGAGGAGAGATAGATTGCACTGCCCTCTCCGATGACTTCCCCGTGGTTCTTTCATATTTTGAGGCGCCCTGCTGTTGCTTGGCTTCTGGGCCACCTCAATCTGGTCTAATCACAACTCAATGTCCTTGTGTTTGGTTTTTGCTAGAAATATCTATTTTCCCCTTTTGGGCTTTTGGAATTGAATTTATATGTCAAGTGATCCCGTTTGCAATGTCTGGCCACACTTGGGGGGACTTCCTTCTTATGGATGGATCCACACTAGGGATCGACCGATTATCGGCAAAGCCGATATGCACTTTCCAAGGTGCCCGATATTACCGATATTTCAGAAAGTGCTTGTACCAGAGTGATTCCTGCAACTAGAGGCATCACCCCGGTACCCTGTCTTATAATGAGAAGCCGCTCGGCTGTCATTACAAGGAGCAGGAGGGGACATCCCCCCCTCCCGCGGCACGCCCGGGTCTCCCGACCCACGAAGACCCGATCAAAGCCACATTCGGCTCTGATCTGGTCTCCATGCAAGAACCCGGAAGTGATGTCATGACATCACTTCCGGGTACTCGGCGCCAGATTAAAAAAAACGGCCAAACTTGGCATTTTAAAATCTTTTAAGTGCAGGGGAGGAGTTTGGGGTCTTTTAGACCCCCAGATCCTGCCACAAAAGTACCTGTCAAGTAAAAAAAAAAAAAAAGAACATTTTTTTAAATGTACGAAAATATCGGCCCATATCGGCCGATACTGATACGCGATGACCAAAATATCGGTATCGGCAATGAAAAATTATATCGGTCGATCACTAATCCACGCTAAATGGCTTTACTAAGAATAAAAATGGCAAAATAATCCCTGAAGAAGATTTGACAGTAACTGATATATCGAAACGCGTTGGATTTTTCCCCATGCAACAATTTCATCCAAGCTGATTATCAGCTGTGCTTGGGAATGCCATACTTTGCTACTTGAGTATCTAATATTTTTTTGTTAATTCTCTTATCATCCAAGTATACGCTGCGTGTTTTTA
The DNA here is from genome assembly GCF_965119305.1 of Pelophylax lessonae. Taxonomy (NCBI): domain Eukaryota; kingdom Metazoa; phylum Chordata; class Amphibia; order Anura; family Ranidae; genus Pelophylax; species Pelophylax lessonae. The sequence continues at coordinate 21,797,041 of NC_138779.1, read as the reverse complement.
TTCTAATCATGACTGTGATCGGTTTTTAAATATTTTCTCATTAAAATTTATTTTTTATTAAATTGTTTTGATTGCCTTAAAAATCCCATTTCTTGAGGATCTCCTAACTGTTCTGTAACATATATATAGGGATGACGGCAATCACACCTCCAGCCACCTAGTCACCACTGCATTAAACACTCATTGGGTTACCGTTATCATCAAATCCATGAGTGATTTCGTGACCGATGACCATGCCTATTCCACCGAAATTCAAAGCTTGAGGTTGATGCTTGCTGAAGAATGGGGGTTGAAGGATCCCAGCAGGAAATACTGCAAAGGGACATAACTGTGAGCATGCTGTCCTTTGACAGTTGTATTAGTGACTAAATATTTTACGAATACACATTTGCATCTTTGCGGTCTGTTAACTGACAGTATGCTGCACACTAACATGCATTGCATTAAGGCAGCGCAATACAAATGTAACACAGAAGGAAGTAAGCAGAGATTATATCCCAGATGTCACACATTGTACAGAGGGTAATCAGTGAGGCGCTGCTACTAACTAGCACACAGTCAAAATATTGAATATAAAATGTTGATAACTGATATTGTGCTTAATCAGAGGCGTAACTAGAACCTTCAGGGCCCCGATGCAAGAAACCATGAAGGGCCCCCGGACCCCTTGCCCTTCCCTTCAAGCCTGGGGCTCTTCCCACTGATCCTGGGGCCCTTTATTATGGTCCTGCAGCAGGACCCTTTCACAAGTTCTGCAGTGGCCCCCCTTCCTGCCATCTTGGGGCCTCCCCAGGGTGGTGGAATGCCAGGGCCCGGTTGCAAGTGAGACCTTTGCGATCCTGGAAGTTCACCCACTGGTGTCAGTAGTTTTTATTTTTTGGTATTTTAATTGTATCATTTTTTATCATTTTATTTTATTTTTACAATGTCACTGACTATGACTCTCTCCATTCAGAAAAGGAAGGAGCTGGTAAATTACATATTTACAGACCCCTTCCTGGTTCTCTATTGTGACACATCCCCTGCAGCAGCCAGCAGGAGAGGGGAGGGAGCACAGTGGGGTGGGGGCAGCACAGTAGGGGGGGGGGCAGGGGAGCACATAGGGGCCCAGAGTAGTGATCATCCGATCATCGGCAAGGCCGATATATCGAGGGCTGATATGCACTTTCCCTGATATATCGGAATCGGCCCCGGAAGTTACCAATATTGCAGATATTCTGCGCGGCGCATACGTGACGTCATTGCGTGTGCTGCTTCATGTGTCTCTGCGCGCTGGGCCTATCATTCGACACTTTCTGCCTTCTAAGACTGCCTCTCAGGCCTCTGACAGCCTCAGACAGTGTGTGCAGCTGCAGTCCAGTCATGGTGCCTGCCAGCTAGCCACCCACAGGCTCTGGCCTCAGCCACCCACCACAGGGTGCCAGCCAGCCACAGAAGGGTGCCAGCTGCCACCCATCAACCCACAACAGGGTGCCAGGCCAGCATCCAGCCACCCACCCCACAACAGGGTTCCAGCAAGCCAGCCACCCACAGTGTTCCAGCAAGCCAGCCACCCACAACAGGCCAGGGTGAGTCACACCAAGCCAACCACCCACAACAGGGTGACACCAAGCCAGCCACCCACAACAGGGTGACACCAAGCCAGCCACCCACCACAGTGTTCCAGCAAGCCAGCCACCCACAACAGGGTGACACAAAGCCAGCCACCCACAACAGTGTTCCAGCAAGACAGCCACCCACAACAGGGTGACACCAAGCCAGCCACCCACCACAGTGTTCCAGAAAGCCAGCCACCCACAACAGGGTGACACCAAGCCTGCCACCCACCACAATGTTCCAGCAAGCCAGCCACCCACAACAGGGTGACACCAAGCCAGCCAGCCACCCACCACAGGGTGACACCAAGCCAGCCACCCACAACAGGGTGACACCAAGCCAGCCACCCACAACAGGGTGACACCAAGCCAGCCACCCACACTGCCAGCTGTCAGCTACCGACCCACAACAGAGTGCCAGCAAGCCACCCACACTGCCAGGCGTCAGCCACCGACCCACAACAGGGTGCCAGCCAGACACCCACACTGCCAGGCGTCAGCCACCGACCCACAACAGGGTGACAGCAGTCAGCCACCCCACAACAGGGTGCCAGCAAGCCACCCACAGTGCCAGGCGTCAGCCACCGACCCACAACAGGGTGACAGCAGCCAGCCACCCCACAACAGGGTGCCAGCAAGCCACCCACACTGTCAGGCGTCAGCCACCCCACAACAGGGTGCCAGCAAGGAACCCACACTGCCAGGCGTCAGCCACCGACCCACAACAGGTTGAAAGCAGCCAGCCACCCCACAACAGGGTGCCAGCAAGCCACCCACACTGTCAGGCGTCAGCCACCGACCCACAACAAGATGCCAGCAAGCCACCCACAGCAGGGCAGGGTGCCAGCAGCCAGCCAGCCAGCCATTTTTTTAACCTTATTGTCTCTTTCAATTTGCAATTGAGATGGATGAAGACAGAAAAAGTAAAAGTGTGGTCTGGGACTATTTCTCGTCTCAACCATCTCCAGGAAAAGCAGCAGCATGCAACACATGTACAAATAATATAAGCATGGGATCACTAACTGCAAAAAGCAAAAATACTTTAAATCTTTGGGCCCATCTAAGAGTTCATCATATTGAATTATATCATGCAGCACAGAAAAAACAAAATGAAGATCAATGTGATTTTGAAATACCTCCTCCACTATCCCAGGCAACAATAACAGATATGTTTCAGAAAAAAACAGGTGTCACTGACTAGATTCAGATGGAAGATCCCAACTGCTGGACAGAGTAATCACAGAGATGATGGTCACTGATAACCAGCCATTTACAATGGTTTCTGACTCACGATTTAAGCGGCTGAGGTCCATACTTGAGTCAAGGTACACACTGAAGAGTGAGAAGTATTATCGAACCGAAATGCTGGGAAAGATTCACCAAAAGGTCGCTGAGAAAGTAAAGGCTATGCTGCAACCAGAGAATGCTGGCAACTCACTCTCATTCATGACTGACTGCTGGTCAGGACAAACAGAGTCACTAATGATCCTTACATGTCACTTCATTGACAGCGGATGGACAAAAAGGCAATTGGTCTTGAATACAAAAGTGATGCAAAGATCCCACACTGGGGAGTACAGTAGAAAAATGTTTCTAGGCGTGCTTGAAGAATGGGGAATCACCAAAGACCGAGTGATGCTTGTGCTCCTTCGAGACAGCGGAGCAAACATGCGGAAACGAATGAGGCTTGCTGATATATCAGACCTCAGTGTCATGGCACACAACACCCTCCAACTTTCAAATGATGGTCTGTCAAGCCAGAGAGCTTTGATTGATATATGTTTTGAGAAGCATGAAGAGATTAAAAATGTTGTGCTGGCAAGTCTTTTGAATTCTCGATATATGAACCATGCTTTCTCTTCTGATGATGTATTGGCCAAGGCAAAACAGTGGCTAACAGAAGATATTCAACAGGAGGTGCAGGAGGTTCCTGTTGAAAAGACAAGTACAGAACAGCATTTTTATAATCTGAAAGAGCAGCATGCTGCAAAAACATATAAATGTCCAAAAAGACAACAACGACCGGAAGAGAATCTTCTTCATCGTGGTCGAATTGATAATGACATTTTCAGTGTTTTATTGGGGCCTCATGCTGAGGATTCTTCTGAATCTGCAATAATGAGCCTGGATGAAGAACTTCATCTCTATTTGAAGGAACCAGTAATTGACAGAAGAAGTGGTGATCCTCTTCAGTGGTGGAAAGAAAATGAGGCACGCTACAAAAGACTTGCTTCCCATGCTAGAAGATACCTCTCTCTCTCTCTGCTCCTCCTCTCCTCCTGTACCAAGTGAGCATGTTAATGAACTGGCAGCATTATATGAAAAAAAACAGAAGCCGTTTAACAGGTGATCATGAACATGCTGAAATGTTCTGCAGTATAATATTGTTCTACTTAACTGGGAGTATTGAAAAGTGTAGTAGTACTAGTGTCCACTCCAATCCACTGTCTAGCTTTTGTCTAGCTTTTATCTAGCTTTTTTCTAGCAGTTTTGCACTGACTGCAGTAATGATTAAAATCATTGCAGTGAGTGCACTACTGCAGCAGTAGTCCACTGACTCCAGTCCAATCCACTGTCTAGCTTTTTTTCTAGCAGTTTTGCACTGACTGCCGTAGTGATAAAAATCATTGGAGTGAGTGCACTATTGCAGCAGTAGTCCACTGACTCCAATCCACTGTCTAGCTGTTTGTTGTTGTCCAGCTTTTTTTCTAGCAGTTTTGCACTGACTGCAGTTAGTGATTTAAAATCATTGCAGTGCACTACCGCAGCAGTTAATGCATCATTCACAATCAGATTATGTGAAACTGATGTCCCTGCAAGTGCACTTTTCATATCAATGTTTATGCAGCTTATTAACAGCCCTTAATGTTAAAAATATTAATAAAAAAACATTTACATGTTCAGTAACAGATTTGTGTCGAAATTTGTGTTTATTTTGCAAAACTTTAAATGTACAAAATATCGGCCCATATCGGTATGAAATGGGCAAAATATCAGTATCGGTATCGGCAGCGAAAAACCGATATCGGTCGGTCCCTAGCCCAGAGACAGCAGAACACAAGTGAACTGGATAGGAGGAGTGGCGGGGGCAGCATACCATTTTACCATTAAGAGTATCACTCATTTGCGCTGTACAATTGACACCGCGGTGAGTGAAGGGGTTTACCAGGACACCTCTATTTACATAATTTCCTAATTCTGTGTCCGTGGTACTGCTATTTGTGCTTGCGGCTTTCCACTTTTTTCTTTTTTTGTTATCAGCATACAGAGGAATCAATCTCCTCCATTTTCCTCCTGCAGCTACAGGAGGAAAAAGGAGGACAGTGATTTATCTACATGCTGCCCCCTCCTATCCAGGTGTACAAGGGAGCCACACAGGCCCCCTGGAGCATGGGGCACAGTTTCAATTGCAACCCCTGTAGTTACGCCCCTGTGCTTAATTAATTTAAATGAACAGTGCAATTCATATTGAAAGATAAATCTAAAATGTGAGTTTACTGGCTTTTTACTTGTTATTGAAGTTTTAAAGGGCATTGCGCAATGAAGTCCTTGTAGCTTTTTCTTGAGAGAATTTATCACTGGATTGTGAACACTCCCTGTATGGGATCCCAGCTACCATAGGTGGAGCTGCTTTTTTAGAGGGATACTACAGGCCATTATAGGTCCTTAGTGGCCTGAGTGCATTTGGTGAGTGGCCAATTTTGCACCAGGTGGTGGAACAAGCAACACCGAGCATAGAGTATTAGGGTTATTAGGAGCAAATATCACTTGGCAAAATCATTTGGATGGACTTAATGAATTAAATACTATTTTTTGGATTTGAAACAATTTTTAAAAAAGAGACATGGGGCACTAAATCATTTTTTAAAAGTCACACTTGGTTGTGCATGAAGCAATTATTGCACTTTATTTTTGAGATCACCTGCATTCTTATGTACTTTATATTTTTATTAATTCAGCACCAATTTGTTGAGAATGTTTTAAACTTTGCACTTTATTTTTTAGAAGAGAATGAATGCACTAAATATATTTATATTAATATTTAAGCACTTGTCAGAATTATTGGGGAGATCAACTAAAGGAAAAATTTAATTTTGGCATAGTCATATATAGATATTCTATTCTATATAGAAACTTTAAGCAGTGGCCTCCATATTTTTAGAAGGTCACTGAAAGTTTAAACTCCCTTTTAGGCAAAAGTGTCTATTCAACAGATTTCTAAAAGGTTTACCCAAACATGCTGTGTTGACCTAAGGTAATAAATAAATAGTCTGTTTAACTTTCTTTAGATAAAGTCTAGCTGACGCTATACCAAGATAATCTTGTTTGGGTGGTGATCATAAAACACTGGTCAAGTATTCTGTGTTTGAACCCATTTAAAAATAAGATTTACTGATACATTATAATCCTATGTGTAAAAGAATTTTAACAATTAAATATATATATATGAATAACATACATAGATATGTAGGAAAACTTTATATATTATAGTTGTTTCATTCTTGCTAAATTCTAGCTTTAACTGATATTGATGACTCATCTCTACATGTCAAGAAAGGCTTCAGTAAACATTTGTAAATTGTAAGTGGTAAATTAGTCATAAAACTTTTCTGACCTTGCCAGATGTCTAGTCTAGAATGTCTGGGATTATAGGATCTTTGTCAATATAAGGTTCAAAGTTTATTTGTTATATTGCTATATACTGAATCTAAGAGCAACACAATACTGCCATCTTTGGTGACTGATGCTAAGTTAAGTCTTTGGTTTAGACAGTCATTTCCCATATATATATATATATATATATATATATATATATATATATATATATAATAATATATTATGATTTTACCAGATTCATTCCTTACCTAGATGCATGATGGAGATATTAAATGGACATGTAATAGATGAGATTATTATGTTGTTTTTATGATAGTCTTAAATGGAGAAATCATATAGTTTTAATATCCATTATACTGGTTGACCAAGAGGTGTCACCCAATGACCTCACCAGTTAATGAATAAGATGTCCCAACCAATGGGGATAAAGTTCATCCCTCTGGGTTTGACTTATGGTAATTTTACAGCCCTTTTGTTCAATACAATATAAAAAGGGAAACCCAGATATGAGAGACACATTACACATTACTGACAACACTCATTACACTTACAACATACACGCTACTCACATCCATACATATACTCATCTATACATACTCCATTTTGCTCCATCATGTCTCTGAAACTTTGAAGGACGCCAAATGAAACTCCTCCCTAACTGGCCACCATTTTGGGAAGGTAGCCACTTAAGGACTCTGGTAACGACCATTCTAAGCTAGCAGCCATTTTAAATATGGTAAATATATCTTGCTGTTTGATATTATTTACTATCATTTATTTCCTTCCTTATATGTTTTAAATTGCATATTTAAGGGTAATGAGATTACAGTCCCAGCTGTATTAACCATATGTAGATTTTTCTTTAAGAGCTGATTTTTGCTTTTTATACATTTTTATTAATATCAGATTTAGCGCATATTGGCGTATTAGTCTCTCATTTTGCATGGCCTATTCTCGCTCCATCTGCAGTGGAATGACTGTCGGCTGCGCAATTCGCAGACAATTGTGGTCTGATTATATAGAACATTTAAATATGGTTTCTACTATACCTGGGAACAACGTAATCTTGCTTTATTTTTTCTTTCATTATTGAGCTACACATCACAGTGCATTCATCATTTAAGTTTGTATTTTATGTAAGATTATCTTTTTGTGTCAACTCAAGTCTGATCATTTATTGTGAATACATATCTTGTGAATAAATATTCTTATATATTCCCTACTGTAGACTGTTTTCACTAAGATTGGTATATGCTTTTAAAAAGAAATTAATCGATAAAAAGAATTCGCTACATATTGATTTGTGGAAATAAGTTGAGATTCTCCTACCTTACAGATCTTTGCTTATTTACATAAATGGAGACACTGTTATATTCAGAGCAGTATAAATATTCTGGCACACTATTTTCTTGAAACTACCTTTATATGAATTGCACTGTTCACTTAAATTAATTAAGCACAATATTTGTTATCAACATTTTATATTTAATATTTTGACTGTGTGCTAATTAGTAACAGCGCCTCACTGATTACCTTCATTTATTATTTAAGTTTTGTACTTAAATTAAAGGCAGCTCTACACAGGGTTGCACTTACCCCATGCAGGTGGCGTCTTCACCCCTGCGTCTCCTCCGAAGTTCTGGCAATCGATTCTCCTCCCGGCCAATCAGGAGTTAGGACTTGCGGCCAATCGGGTCTTAGGACTCATGGTTAATTGGGACTCAGGACCCCCTTCCTGATTGGCTGTGAGGAGAAACAGGGAAACATTAGCGAATATTAATTCGCTAATGTCACACAACTGGGTGGGCTTTATATGCAGTGCTCTGCGCCCCCCGAGCCCACCCTTTTTGAAGCCAATTAGAGCCTCCGGCTCTAATCACGTGCTTCTAAAAAAAAAATAAAAAAAAAAATAAGACCCATTGGAATCCATGCATCTTGCGCCCTGCATGTAGATTAGGGGCTGGGCGCATAGATTAGGCTGCGCCCTGTATGTACGGGCTGCCACTGGTTTCAGCTTAGCTTAGACACATGATCTCACTAACAAGAGAGCCCCCTGCTTTGTTTACATAGGCAGGCAGCTCTCCTATCAGTTTCCCCAAGGATTGCGGGAGGCCAGAGGCGATTGAGCCCACTCCCCCCGTGGTCTGCCTCCCGCTGTGTCTTATCTAAGCTGAGGCTGCTATTACTTTTGTGACAGATGGTTCTGTACGGTGTGTGGCATCTTGGATACCCTCTCTGCTCACAGTCTATATAGAGTCAGGGCAGACTCTTCACCCAGCCTACACCCACAGCAGGGTCCATCAGACATAGCCGCAGAAGCCTGAGAGGGGACCCTAAGCTCTAAATAAGTTTACAGAAGGAAGGAAGTGGAAATCTCTACTAAAGAATTCCACTCCTAGATTGCTGTTTCAAGAACAGATTTCCCCACTTCTCTTTTCTAAAATGTGGGTTTCCGGTCCCTGCTATGCTGTGTGGTCTTTCCTGTTGGCCCATACCTCTCTGTTGTGTCCTGGAGTGATGTAGGAGTCATCAGGAGGAGCCACTGGCTACTTTGTTTTCATGATATGGGATGAGCTTGCGCTCAGTCTGAACCCATGTTCGGTTGTACCAAAAAGGAAGCTGTCAGTGCCAGTCCAATCGGCTGCGACCAAGGCATTCCAAGCCCCACAGCTACATGTACAATTAGGGGCAGGGATGCTCATGACATCAAAGACATCCTAAATGTTTTGCAGGACAATTTCATGGGTCAGATGGTGAACGCACCGACAAGAAACAGACCTACTGATTACCAACAATACAGACCTGATCACGGATATAGAAATACGGGGCAACTTAGGAAACAAAGACCATAGGTCAATAAGTTTCAGTATTAATTACAGTAATAGGAAACACAAGGGTAATATAAGGACACTGAATTTCAAAAGAGCCAATTTCCTACAACTGCGCTCTCTGTTAGAAAATATCAAATGGGATAGAACCCTGCGAACAAAGAACACGGAGGAAAAATGGGAGTGTTTCAAGAGCATACTTAACAAAGGGATTGGCCAGTGCATTCCAAAGGGAAATAAATTTAAAAGAGCAAAAACTAAACCCTGGGTGGCTAAAGAAAAGGCCTTCAAAAAATACAAGGTGGAGGGGGTCATTGGCAGCATTCAAGCATTACAAAGAGTGCAATAAGAAATGTAAAGGCAAAATCAAGGCGGCTAAAATATAACACGAGAGACATATAGCGGAAGAGAGTAAAAAGAACCCCAAGAAATTCTTTAAGTATATAAACAGTAAGAAAGCGAGGCCAGAACACATTGGCCCCATAAAAGACGACAAAGGAAATTTGGCCACAGAGGACAGAGAAAAGGCAAAAGTGTTAAATAATTTCTTCTCTTCAGTCTTCACAAATGAATCGGGATGCTACACTAACCCAGCTTGTAATGCTAAACTAAATAATACACCTCTGGAAGTACCGCCATTGGCTAACAGAAGATAGATAGACTTAGAACTAAACTAGAGAAACTTAACATAAATAAATCACCAGGACCGGATGGCTTGCACCTGAGGGTTCTTAAAGAGCTCAGCCAGGTGATAGCCAGACCATTATTCTTCATTGTTAAAGATAGTCTACAGACGGGTATGGTGCCAGCTGATTGGAAAAAAGCCAACGTGGTACCAATATTTAAAAAAGGGCAGAGATATATCCCGGGAAACTATAGGCCGGTCAGCCTAACATCAGTAGTCTGCAAGATTTTGGAGGGGATGTTAAGGGACCACATACAAGACTTTAATAATGAAAACGGTATTATTAGTAGTAATCAGCATGGATTCATGAAAAATCGTTCTTGCCAAGCCAATCTATTAACCTTCTACGATGAAGTGAGCTGCCACCTAGATAAAGGTAAACCTGTGGATGTGGTGTATCTGGACTTTGCAAAGGCCTTTGACACCGTTCCCCACAAACACTTACTGTAAAAACTAAGGAGTGTAGGTATGGACCATAGGGTGAGTACCTGGATAGAGAACTGGCTCCAGGGGAGAGTCCAGAGGGTGGTGATAAATGGAGAATACTTGGATTGGGCGGGTGTGGAAAGTGGGGTCCCCCAAGGTTCTGTCCTGGGACCAATCCTGTTTAATTTATTCATAAATTATCTAGAGGAGGGGATATCTGGTACAATCTCAGTATTTGCGGATGATACTAAACTAAGCATGTCAATATCTTCTATGCAGGATGTGGAAACCTTACAAGCGGACCTGAACAAAATAATGGGGTGGGCAACTACATGGCAGATGAGGTTTAATGTTGAAAAATGTAAAGTAATGCACTTGGGCATCAGAAATACGAAAGAAAGCTACTCACTGGGGGGGGGGGGGGCGACCTCTGGGTGAAACTAAGATGGAAAAGGACCTGGGGGTACTGGTGGACAACAGGCTTGGCAGTGGCATGCAATGCCAAGCGGCTGCAAGCAAAGCTAACAGAATACTGGCATGTATAAAAAAAGGGGATTCACTCCAGAAATAAAGAGATTATTCTCCCACTCTACAAGACTCTGGTCCGGCCACACCTGGAGTATGCTGTCCAGTTCTGGGCACCGGTCCTCAGGAAGGATGTGCTGGAACTGGAGAGAGTCCAGAGAAGGGCAGCAAAAATAATTAGGGGAATGGAGGACATCAGCTATGAGGAAAGACTACAAGCACTGAACTTATTCTCTCTGGAGAAGACACGATTGAGGGGGGATATGATATCAATGTACAAATACTGTACTGGTGATGACCCTAGCATAAGGAACAAACTTTTTAGGGAAAGGGAATACAATAAGACATGTGGCCACTCACTAAAATTAGAGGAAAAAGGGTTTAACCTTAAAATACGTAAGGGGTTCTTCACGGTCAGAGCAGTAAGGATGTGAAATTCTCTTCCACAAGCAGTCGTATTAGCAGGGTGCATCGATAGTTTCAAAAAACTATTAGATGGGCACCTTAAAGACCACAACATACAGGGGTATTCAATGTACGGTTAACAGCAAACACACACACATCACAGGTTGAACTGGATGGACTGATGTCTTTTTTCAACCTCACAAACTATGTAACTATGTAAAGACCTAAGATGGCCATTTGTCAATGATGTCATGAGCATTCCCTTATCATTGTGTACATAGAGCTGCAGGGTAGGAAATGCCCTAGCCCCAGATGATTGGGCTGGTACTGACAGCTGCTTTTCAGTTGTGGCTAAACATTGGTTTAGACTAAACCCAAGTTCATCACTAATCATGAAAAAAGTCACCAGTGGCTCCTATAGAATTACAGGACACAGTAGTTAAACAGGTTGGCACTAACAGCTTCCTTCTGGGTTTGTCTGAACATGGGTTTGGACTGAATCCAAGCTGATCCCTATTCATGATTTATTTTTGTGTTTTTTTACCAACAGAGTCGCTTTGATCCTCTAAAACTACGGCCTGCGGGCCAGAGTAGGTCCTTTGCTTGCCTTTATTTAGCCCTTGGGGCACTATTACTTCTACTGACACCAATATTGAGGCACTATTCCTCCCACTGATACCAATGATGGGGTACTATTCCTCCCACAGACACCAATGATGGTGCACAATTCCTCCCAATGACAACACTGATGGGGCACAATCCCTCCCACTGACACCAACAATGGGGCACTATTCCTTCCACTGACAACACTGATGGGGCACAGTCCCTCCCACTGACACCAACAATGGGGCACTATTCCTTCCATTGACACCAATGATGGGGCACAATTCCTCCCACTGACCCCAATGATGGGGTACTATTCCTCCCACTGACACCAATGATGGGGCACAATTCCTCCCACTGACACCAATGATGGGGCACGATTCCTCCCACTGACACCAACAATGGGGCACTATTCCTTCCACTGACAGCAATGATGGGGCACTATTCCTCCCACCAACACCAACAATGGGGCACTATTCCTCCCACCAACACCAACACCAACAATGGGGCACTATTCCTCACACCAACACCAACAATGGGGCACTATTCCTCACACTGACACCAATGATAGGGCACTATTCTTTCTCCCTTTCTCCTACTAACCACAGCCACCAAGTAATTTCCTTACTCCCTCTAACAGCCAAATCCAAGGCATTGCTTATTCCTACTGATACTGGGACATTTTCAACTCTCGCTTGCCGCACTCCCCCCCCCCCCCCCAAGTCTGAAGGACAGTAATCTAGCTCTTTATTATTAAAGTTTGGAGACTCCTGCTCTAATAGGGCTTCAGCCGCAACGCGTTAGCATGTTACTGCTGTATCCTGCCATGTAGCCAATAAAGAATAGTTGCAATGAATGTTACAGAGTAGCCGGCTTTATTTTATTAGAGGACTATTGCTAAAATTCAAAGGCTTCTAGGCCAGGCATCTCCCAGGTGATTTGTGGTAGAACATGATCCTTTTGTTGTTCAGAGTCATTTTGATCTACATAAACAAAATCAGACAAATGTGCAAATGTGACCTTTCACCTTCTTCCTTGCTTCTGCTGTTCTTTGAGAGCTGTACTTGGATAGTAAATGGTTCATCTAGTCTAGTGATGGAGAACCTTGGCACCCCAGATGTTTTGGAACTACATTTCCCATGATGCTCATGCACTCTGCAGTATAGTTGAGCATCATGGCAAATGTAGTTCCAAAACATCTGGGGTGCCAAGATTCGCCATCACTGATCTAGTCAATATTTCTATCGACTACCTAATAAATATCATCTTGATACTGAAATGATACCTAGTTTTGTACCCACAGTATTTGGTCTACAGGAATGAACACAGACCATGCATGTCTAAAGGGATTTGTTTTGCAAATTTGTTGTTGCATATTTTATCAGCTTATAGGCTATCACTGAAATCAGGTTTGTAATTGGTTTGTTATGTAGATGAAAGGTTCGGTTGTCTATTTAAAACTGGCACCTCCCACACACAGAAAAAAAACCCACCCTCTGGCTGTGTCTCAATTTCACTTGATTGCTGCCATCAACCTACTATATCAACTACATCAGTTTCTGCAAAGCAGATTCACCTACCGATCTGATTTCGATTTGGTGAATAGAAAGCATCAGCCACCGCTGCTCCAATGATCCAGCTGCAAAAGAGTTAAATACATACTTCCTGAGATCACAAAAGAGGGACCTCTTTAAGCATGAAAGCATGTAGACAAATTATACACCCCTATTGTGTTTACCCCTGGGACCTGGAGAAATTAATCTGAAAAAAATGATTGGTTAAACCCACAAGTGTTTTGTATTCAGGACAGCATTGGGTTTATACTGGGTTTACAAATAAACAAATGCAATGCAGTCTTAGATCTTGGTAATTGAATATTAAATTTGAAGATGGACAGAGGGATTGGGTTCCAAATGAGGGACAACTGAAAGCCCAGTCAATGTATATATCTGAATTGTAGCTAAAAGGAACAGAGCACATTTTAAACTTGTAATTTTAAAACCCAATGCAAAGTTAAAAGAATGTTCTGACTTGTAGACATGTAGGTTCCTGAAATACATACAAAAATGGGTTTAGCACAAAACAATGTTCACTTTCCAAATTAAATAAAGGGTGAAAACATGACATTGGTGTCACAAAACACTTTCTGTAGAGAAAGCAAAACAGCAGCTGTTTGCCTTCAGACCGTCTCTCTTTAATTTAAATTCTACATGTCCATCTAAACAGAGCATTAGAGGTTCTTCACCCTGCTTGAAAAAATAAAATAAAAGTCAGAAGGTACAAATACTGTAGCAGCTGACTTTTATTAAAAGGACACTTACCTATCCAGGGATCTAGCGGCATCCTCACCCACCGATCCAGGCCAGTACTTCGGGTCCCTGACGCCAGCATGTTAGCCGTGACTCCTTGCAGCTTCACAGCCGGCTTCCCACTGGGCAAGTGTGAGCCACACTATGCTTTGTGAATGGTTCTGCGACCTTCTGGGACCTATGCTTAACGCATTGGTAGCCGGTGTAGCTGGGGATTGGCCTGAGATGCAGGGCTTTATGGATGTGTGTGGGTTTCAGCTTATGGATCACCAGAACATCAGGTGTAGCCCTGGCTGGGAGTGTGCATGGCTACACTGGGACTCTAGGGGGGGGTCCCTGCAAGGCAGCATAGCCATCCAAGAGGAAATACAGGGGTAAAAAAATGACTTAGTGGACAAGTTTGTACGCTAAAAATTTGCACAGAAATAGCTGATAGATATATCTTTTCCAACAAGGGTTTAGTAATGCTTTAAGGGGTCTACTGTATGTATAAAACCTTTGTTGTGCTGATATGGTAAGAATTTACACAATCAGAACAAAAATTAACGTGCCTTCTCTGTTATGTGTGGTTCCTAAATCATCAGTCCATCTAGTGGTTAGACAGTTTCTGTCTGTTCCTCCGCTCCAAGACCTCCTGTGTTCTCCTTCACCCTGTGGTACAGTAGAGTGTAGAAACCCAGGAGCCCGTTCAGGCTCCACACCACATGTAACATCCAAGAAAGATGGCCCACACACCAATGATGTCTTCAAACTCCAGTTAGTTTACTGAGCTTCCAGAAGCAGCGTACACAACACACTGCAAGCCTCCCACCTGTTGCCACACTCCTGATGCATTTTACCCATAATAGGGTTTAACTGTAGAGAATTCTTGGTGTTCTGCCAGGCTTTCTTGGATGATATAATTGCCATCTAGTAGCCACAATATGTTTTTGTTTCCTGATTGAGGTATTTTTGGAAAAAAAAAAAACGCATGATAGGACCTGGAACACCTGCTGGTGGCACTGTGGTTCCCTGGGTGAAGGGTTGAAAACTCCAGTGTCCACTAGTGGGTGTCTCCTAGCAGTCAGCAGACCCCAGCAATCAGTTTTCACCTTATGCTGGCCGCTGGGAGGGTATTTAGGTCCTCCCCTACTAAGTGCTTCTCGCTCCAGTGTTTTCCTGCTGCCAAATTCTGTTTTCCTAGATCCTGCTCTTGCTTCCTGCCCAGTACCCTGCTGCCTTGTACCTGCCCCCCCCTTGTTTCTGATCCCAATTTTGTTTGCCCCTTCCCATCTGCTCCCTGCACCTCCAGTTTTTTCCAGCTTTTGGGTGTTCCCCATTTTGTATATAGTTAGGCTTTCTGTTTATTAGTTATTAACCGGGTATTCTGTTACTTTGTTATTTGGTTCACTTATTTTTTCATGTTTGCTGTGTGCTGGTTTTTGAAAGATTTTGTTTCACTGTAAATACAGTAAATCTCCCCTAAAGCATACACACAGTCTGGCCCCAGATTCCTGAGTGTAGCCATGCAGATTGGGCCATCTCTGCTGCTAATTCCTGACAGGGCATTATGGCCAATAGGTGGTGTTGACAATATAGGAACTGCACATATTAGAGGAAATACAGCAATTTTAGTCCTTATTGTGCGCATATTTGTCCTATCCGCACAACAAACATTTTATGCATAGACCCCTAAAAGTAGCCTAGTAAACAGGTGAATAGAAGCC
The DNA here is from genome assembly GCF_965119305.1 of Pelophylax lessonae. Taxonomy (NCBI): domain Eukaryota; kingdom Metazoa; phylum Chordata; class Amphibia; order Anura; family Ranidae; genus Pelophylax; species Pelophylax lessonae. Next base: position 21,781,342 of record NC_138779.1, on the reverse strand, counting down.
CAGAACTCCATCTGGTGTCTGATGATGTAATCATAAAATAATAAAAAGCAATGTTTAATATAAAAAAAAATTAAGTTTTTTAAAGGAAATTTTTTTAATCCTAAAAATAGTAATAAATAAAATATATTTGAAACATTATTTATTCCCTCTTATAAAATGAATGTATACATTTTATATAATACATGAATTGTTTTCATTCACAACTCTGCCCCGAGCTACTTCACCAATCTCGTCTCCAAATATCACCCCAACCGTCCTGTCCGCTCCCTTCAAGACCTCCTACTCTCAAGCTCCGTTGTCTCCTCCTCCCATGCTTATCTCCAGGTTTTCTCCAGGGCCTCTCCCATCCTCTGGAACACTCTACCTCAACCTGTACGACTATGTCCTACTCTAGCTGCTTTCAGGCGATCCCGGAAAACTCATCTCTTTGGCCAACTAATCTGCCATCAGCTCATTCCCTACTGTTACAACCTCTTGTAACCCCTGCCCCACCCCATTAGATCATAAGCTCTTCTGAGCAGGGCCCTCTTAATCCTCTTGTATTTTATTGTATTGTAACTGTATTGTCTCCCTTTTATATTTTAAACTGCTGGCGTTATATAAATTCTGAATATTAATAATAATAATAATTTGTCTCCCATTTTCCAGTTCAAATACTTACGCATCTGGATCAACGGGTTCTCTGAGCTTCTTGAGGCTTTTCTGTGCTCCAGCTTTTAAAATCTCCAGTATATTCTCAAAATATTTTTGCTCGCTAAAGTTTAACTGTGGAGAGACAGAGAGAAAAAAAAAAAAATCAATACTTCATGCACTTGACTTCTATCACCGGAGCTGTGTGTATGTGTTTTTCGCGGTCTTCTCAGGCTATTATTTTTTGTAACGCGCTCAGTAATATTCCGCCAGTGAACAGCATTGCAATTATCCCCTGACCTTCCTTCTCCCATATAAGCATTTTACCAAACTGCTCAGCTGTCACAAGAACTGTTCAAGTCCCTGCAAATCAAAGGGACGCAGTCAGATGGCCGTAAATCGAGGGATAGAAAATAAGTGATGCTCAAAGCTATTTTAGAATTCAGGGCCGTGAAAGGGCAGGCTGGTGTACTGTTGTGTCACGATTCGAGAAGGTTTCATCCGTATGACATATCTCATATAGAAAGTAGACATAAAGGAAATGGTGTAAACTCTCGTATTTGGAATACAAGCTGTCTTAGTAAATGAGGACCTTTTGCCATGGCCATTTTACAGAATACAGAGTCTTGCAATTACCTCCAACCTTGTAACACACAGCTACCCCCCCCCCCAATCCCATTAACCAGACAACCACTATCCATTTTGGAGTTGAATAGCCATAGCAGCCTCTTTTTTAACACAATAAACAGAATTAAATACAAAATTGGAAAAGATAAACATGACTAAGGTATTAACTACTTCTGGACCCGAAGGATAAATGCTCCTTATGTTGGTGGTCAGTGGGTTGAATGCTTCTTAACCAGCTCTGGAAGGATTTGCCCTCCTAATGACCAGGTCATTTTTTGAGATTCAGCACTGCGTTATTTTACCAGACATTTGCGTGGTCGTGCAGCGCTGTACCCAAATAAAATTGATGTCCTTTTTTTCCCCCCACAAATAAAGCTTTATTTTGGTGGTATTTGATTACCTGTGCAATTTTTATTTATTGCGGATAAACAAAAAAAGAGCAAAAATTCTTAAAAAAAAAAAAAAAATATATATACATATATATATATATATATATATATATATATTCACATTCTGCTATATAAAATTCCCAAAAATAAATAAATAAATAAAAATAAAAAATTTTCATCCTTTTAGGCCAATTTGTATTCTGCTACATTATTTTTGGTAAAAAAAAAAAATCCCAGTAAGCGTATTTTGATTGGTTTGCGCAAAAGTTATCGCGTCTACAAACTAGGGGAAAGATTTATGTCATTTTTATTTATTTATTTATTTTTTACTCGTAATGGCGATCTGCGATTTTTAGCAGGACTGCGACATTGCGGCGGACAGATCGGACACCTAACTGACATTTTTGAAACTTTTGGAGGGACCAGTGACATTACTACAGTAATCAGTGCTAAAAATATGCACTGTTACTGTAATAATGACACTGGCAGGGAAGGGGCTACCCCGGGGCGCTCAAACAGTTAAGTGTGAGCCTAGGGGGTGTTTTCTAACTGTATGGGGGAGGGATTTGTGGAATCAACACAAAGACCTGTGTTCCTAAATAGGAGAATCACAGTCGCTCCATGTTCATTCCAGAGAGAGCGACGGTCTGCTGTGTTTACAACAGCAGACCGTCGTTCTCTCTCCACGGGGAGCGATCGGGGGTGCCCGGGGGCAATCGCAGCCGCCCGCCCCGTGGATCGGCTTCCCTGCTGCGCGCCCCCAGGAGTACTCCCGCGAACCTCCATACAGGTACGGCAGTTTGCGCAGCCGAGCCAGCCTGCCGCAGTATATCTGCGGCGGGCGGGCGGTCGGCAAGTGGTTAAAGAAACTTTGTCTCCAATATTACTTGACCATCACTCCATTGTTTATCCATACCCAAGTAACCACACAAACTGGAGTTCAACTGCCTCTCGCCCCCCAAATAGACAAATGACGGCGAGCGGGATGCTCTGTTGTTCTGGGACTACGTCTTATGACGTCCTAGTCTCACCGCGCTTGCGCGCCCATGGGGGTGTGCAGCGCGGCGATTGAAGATAAGCTGTGTCACTGGGACAGAGCACACCCCAATGACGTGGCTCTTTACCCATGTGATCAGCCATGTCCAATTACAACTGATCACATGTAAACAAGGAAATGCCAGTTATCGGCTCTCCTCGCCTCACACTGACAGAGTGTGAGGAGAGGTGAGCCGATCAGCGGCATTTCCTCACAAGGGAAACCTGTACAGATAATCAGTACCCTGATTATCAGTGCAGCTCAAATGGTGCCCAGCAGTGATGCCAGTCTATGCCCATCTGTGAGGCCAATCAGTGATGCAAGTCAGTGCTGCCCATCAGTGCTGCCAATGTGTGCCACCTATCATTGTCCATAGTAAGCCAGTAAGCCAGTCCCCCCATGACTTCATCTCTTTGACGAAACTAGTTGGGCGTGGCTACGACGCTTCGTCATTACACACGCTTGTTGACTGGTGCGAGAGTCCGGTGCAGCCACACAGCCTGCTGCTTTTTGGGAGAGCAATTGTATCTGTTTTTTTATTGCTATATGCAAGTTTTTTTTAAACCTATTGCCCAATGATTTGCTTAGTGCGATTCACTTTGCAAGTTTCACTTGTTATTTTTTGAATAAATGTTTTTTATGGGTTACACTATGGGCATATATGCCTTTTTTTTTTTCATCCTGCTGATGAACCAACCCTGACTGGATTACATTTGGGGCTTAAATTTTCAATTTTTTAGTGCTGCTTCATATATTTATCAGAATTCTTGCATCTAGTGTCACAGATTGCTTAAGCGGCTGCTCATTTGTAATTTATATGCTTTAGCGCGGATATCCTATATGATTTTTATCATTGCCCATAAGTGCCGCCCATCAGTGCCCATCAGTGCTGCATATCAGTGCAGCCTCATCAGTGCCATCTCATACTTGTCCTTTAGTGCCATTTCATCAGTGCCACCTCGTCAGTGCCCATCAGTGCAACCTATCAGTGTCCATCAGTGCAGCCTCATCAGTGCCCATCAGTGCAACCTATCAGTGCCCATCAGTGCCACCTCATCAGTGCAACCTATCAGTGCCCATCAGTGCAGCCTCATCAGCGCACATCAGCGAAAGAGAAAAATTACTATTTACAACATTTTCTGACAGAAACTAAGAAAAACGTTAGCAAAAAATAAAAAAAACTCAGCGGTGATTAAATACCACCCACAGAAAGATCTATTTGTGGGAAAAAAATTATAACAATTTAATTTGGGAACAGTGTTGTATGACCGCGCAATTGTCATTCAAAGTGTGACAGTGGTGAAAGCTGAAAATTGGCCTGGGCAGGAAGGGGGTGAAAGTGCCCAATTTTGAAGCGGTTAATGGACATAGCAGCCCTTAATTAACAGATTGTATATGAAACATTAACATTCCATACAGTATGAATGGAGGCCCAAGGTATCTTTACTTAACAAAGCACTCGTGTGCAACCGAAAGGGAGGTCTCCAACTGCAAAAAAACGATACGGAGACAACAACACCAGTAATCGCAGATACAACCCTGAACAACCCACAGTTCACTGTTACTAAACCATACAAAATAAGGGGAGCTGTACCCACGATGAGTCCCTACCACTGTATACTTTGCCCATAATGACCAACTTCAAGGACCTTGTATCCCGTCTATGCTATGACATATCCACATAAAACCCTTAAATGTCCCAACAGAACACAAGATCATCTCCAAACCTAAGGACGGAAGGATGGGAGTTTTCCTGACCACCAGCTCTCTTCCAATTGAAGACTTCCTAGGACCCTCCTACTGACTATCTATTCTCTCACCATCTGCACCTGAAGCCCCACCTGTGCCTACATGACCTACTAATCCAGTAAGTACCCCTTAATTCCTATTTAATTTAACCTACAGAAAAAACCCTCCTATGCCAAACTCCTTTTAACCCAGTCATGTCGGACCTGTGTTCATACTTCTGTTTATTTCTTGCTCTGGGCCTAACTAAATGCATAACAGAACACCAAATATCAGTGTAATTGAGCTTACCAAGTCTAAGGGCTTTGAAGGTGCATATAGGATCAAACAACCAGCCTGCAACTGCCACCCTATGAAAAAGTCCCCAAGCCACTACTACATTGTCTCAGGGTCAATTAACCACCTATGTACCCCGAGATACAACCTAAAACCATCCTTGTGTTACCAACGTAACCTGTTGTTCGAAGGGACACCCATATCTGAGATAGGCCTAACTGAAATTTCTCCAAGATTTTAAACCAGCACCACCTTCAAGGACCCAGAGACCCCTGCCTGCTGCTATTACAAATGAACTGAATGATCAAAATACTTGTATGACAGCAGAAATTAGTAGGAAACAAAACACTAACCAAAGGCAAAACATTTAGGTGGAAGTAAAGGCAAAACCGTAATAAATCTAAACCTACTCCCATCCCCATTCTAAGCCTAATCTATCTAGGATTGTAAAAAAAAGTTCTGTATAATTACCTATTCTGAGGTCCCTCTGGTCCGGTCACAGTAGCTTCAGTGTGTAGAAGAGGCAGCCGACAACGGAAGCCCCATAGTAACTCTATAGGTGAAGTCACTTCCCAGGCATTTACCAGTGGTTGTCGGCTGTCTCCTACACACAGAAGATGCCGCTGGAGACCGGAGCAGAGCAGCTTCAGAATAGGTAAGTATAGCTATTTTTTCTTTACAGGGTTAGATAGATTAGGCTTAGAATGAGGGATGGGTGTGGGTTTACAGGTAATTAAGTTATTCCTTCCACTTAGAGAAGGCATAAGAACGCCAAAGAAAAAAGGTGTCCAGGGGAGGGACAGTGGGAGAAAACTGTCTAATGCTGGCAATCTACCGACTAATCCTCCAACAAGATCCTCCCTCCTCTCCTCAGACCAGGGACCACCCCTGAGTTTCCCACTTTTTCAATCAGGTAAGTGCCATTTTATATTTATAACTATACCCACTAGAACCCTGCCCATCTCCACCTCTTCTGCAAGCCCCAGTCATGTTGGCAAAGACCAAAATTAAAGCCCCATTGAAATCTCACACTTTTTAATCTCTTTATAGTCATGCTGCCATTGGCAGCGCCCTGCAGTAGAATAACTGGTATAGTCATCTCCCCATATCCATGTCTCCTCCTCCTTACCCAGCACTACAGCCTCAGGCAAACTCCTTGGCATTCCAGGAGAATAGGGGGCCACTACTAGGAGTGTCAGAATCATATGTCCCACACTATGTTCCATAGCTCCTTCTAGTGATCGAGAGGCCATGGTGTGGTGGGGGCACTGGCAACTGACACTCCCAGAAGTGTTGAAGGCCAAAGAGGCTGATGGAGGCTGCAGTACTGGAACAAAAGGAAGGTTATTTTCAATTACAGAGAGCTGCAATGAACATTTCAGGTGTGTGAGTCAGTTCAGATACCAATAAAACAATTAGAATATCCAATTATTTTTACTATCTCAGCGGCGGGATTGAAGGAGGGTCAAGTGGGGGTGCTGCTTTCCTTACACTGCTGCCCTGAACAGAGGCTCACGCAAAAAATATATTAAAAAAATAATATACTCGTAGCATATACAATTGCTACACAAACCTTACTTTTATTTAATGTTTTTAAAAATACCCTTTTGTTTTTTACCTGCAGCCACTGTAATTTTCTGAAAATTCAATGCAATATGGCAACCTGGAGGTCTTTTGTACACCACTGGTGTATGGATTTCCATCAGAAATATAATTTCCTGTTTGTGTAATCGATTGGCTCGCTGATTTCCCCAGAAAGATAAACATCAAATTGTAGGCATTCTCTGCAATAGGAATTGTAGTTTAAGGAGATACTCCCAATGGTTTATTATTTCTAAAGAGATGCAGACACTGCGACTTTCAAAACCATGAGCGTGCCCCAGGGGATAGAATAGAACCGGACCCCCTATTTATAATTAGTATCCAGCGGACAGGGTGAAACAAACAGCTATTTCTTCAGAGCAGAAAAAAGGTAGCAATCTGCAACAATATTTGTTAAAATTCCATTAATCACCCAGAGGGGATTTTTTTCTCCTCAAAAGTCCTGCATGAAATACTTCTCTGCCACCACTAGTGGAACCCCATGGAGGAAGTTCAGTTACTCTGAGGGCTCATGATGTATGGGGGGTGGGGGGGAGAGACGTGAGCTCAGGATCTGGAGTCCTCTGCACACATAGGGCTAGCATCTAAAATTGCCTAAAACAGAATAGAAAAAAGTGAAACAGTGGGGAGGGGTGGGATAACTCAATTACATGGCACCTGCACAGATGTCACTTATTTATGGACCCTGAAGAACTGGTGTGTTCCATCATTCTGTGCCAAGGACTTCTGAGGTTTCAGCTAAAGATACCATGTGATGGCCAATAACCTGGGACATTAGGCCTCTTTCACACGGCCGCTCCGTATATGTCCGTATATCACCCCATCCGCTTGCCGGTGATATACGGACATAATGCATGTCAATGGGATTGCGGATGTCAGTGGAATACCATCCGCTGACATGCGATTTGCGTCATTTCAGTTCTGTTCCGTTTTTTAGAATGGAACAGAACCCTATTTTTCTTCCGTTTAAAAACGGAACGGATGCAAAATCGGATGTCAGCGTTGTCATCTGCTGACATCCGCAATCCCCATAGACATACATTATGTCCGTATATCATCCGCAAACGGATTGGATGATATGCGGACATACGGAGCGGATGACACAAGTGTCATCCGTGTCCATGAAAAAGAAAAAAAAAAAGCGGAGAAAAAAAACGGAGCGGCCGTGTGAAAGAGGCCTTAGGATGATTTAGGATGCTTTTTCTCTTAATCAGCCTGTGTACTGGATAGAGACTATTCACACTAATAGCTGATGTGAGGATGGATGGGCTGTATAATCCCATTCTAATATGATCATATATATCCACCTATATAACCCTCTTCCTTCTGTCCTGCCCTGGATCCATCATGAAATCATCGTAAAACATGGTCATCTCAATCATATTTCAACTAAACTCACATAGACCCCATGTTGTTTTACAAACCGTTTAATAAGCGTATACCGAAGTTAACTGGAAATGTAGCATTGTGACCAGTTCTCTGCAAGCCTTTCATCCACTACTCTTTGCATCTAAAGCCTCGTACACACGCAACGATTATCGGCCGACCGATCGGCCGTCTTTTGTCCAGTGTTGTTGTGTTGGTTGGAATGTGCTCTAGACTGCACACAAATTTTCTCGGCCAACAAAAACCAACTTCAGAAGTGATGTCATCTTCTGGTTTACGTTCCGTGTGTTTTTTCTTCTCTGAGCATGCCCAGTCTTGCTCATCTGAATTTTGTCTGCCGAAATCTGTACTGACTGACGGACATTAAGGGCTATGTTAGATGATTACAGCCACACACACCTACACAGGTTGAACTGGATGGACTATTGTCTTTATTCAACCTCACCTACTATGGAAAATCGGCCGTTCTGTTGACGGCCAACAAAAATTTTATAGCATGCACACCAGATTTTGTTCGGCCGAAAAGTCGGAGTTGGTTGTCGGAAGCATCATACTAACAAGCCGACAATCGTCCGATCGGACGTTGGCCGAAAATTCACAGCCAACAATCGTTGCGTGTGTACGAGGCTTTACACTCAACAGAATCCATTGGATCCTGGGTGTAGCGTCTGTGTTTGTGCATGTGCTGAACAGTAAAGTTCATTTTTCAAAGTGGTTTGTGTGGCTCCAGGACTTTTCTAAAAAGAAATGTTAGAACTTGGACGTGAACATTTGTTCTACCAGCTTTTGTACACAACTAGTTATTTCCAGATCACTCTACTAAAATACTTACTGTTGCTGTCTCCTGGTCGAGTTTGTCATTCTGGTCTTCCAAAATATAGTCTGGATATCCAATTTGCTCTTTAATCGATAAAGCCTAGGAGACATGTAACAAACAAGTAAATCTTATAAAACTCATTCCGTTTTTTAATTGTGGAATCAACATAATTTGTGGCCCGGATTTATACTTGTTGGGTCAACATCAAGATGAGTTGTACTTCTAGGTTGTGATGACTTTTATGTATAACAACAGATAAAGTAAATGAATTTGGGCTGTTTCATATTATTCACTAAATATCATCACAGATCAGCATTCCTAAAGACGCTCAATTATGCTAAGAATGTAAACCACCCCAGGACCGGCTATTTTCCTTTTCTCGTTGATACTGTAGTTTTACTAAAGTTTCCAAAACAGGACCTGTTTTGGACATCACGGTGGTTCTCTATAAAAGACCACACATGCAGGAATGTGTTCTCATCTATCACTATCTGATCTACTTTCCAATATGCAGACCTAGAACAAAAAAGTAAATAACCATAAATAAATAATAACATAAATTGTAATTAAAAGTATATAATCACCTCCAATATGTTGAAGATAGGGACGAATTCTAAGATCGGTGCCACATGGTTCTACTGTTTAGATTTCTCCTTTGCAGAGGAATACAAACAGCATGTCCTACTCCAGCTAACCCTGACCAAATATCATCACTGTTACACACCAACTAACAAAGTTCCCCCTCATTTCTGGGTAAGTATTACACCTGAAAACTCTCCCATGCCCTCTATTTCTTCTTCCCCCTCCCACCCTAATTACCTTCTCCAGGGGCGTAGCTACAGGGGTTGCAATTGCAACCGGGCCCCATGCTCCAGGGGGCCTGTGTGGCTTCCCTGTACACCTGGATAAGAGGGGTGGCGGGGGGCAGCATGTAGAGAAATCACTGTCCTCCTTTTTCCTCCTGTAGCTGCAGGAGGAAAATGGAGGAGATTGGTTCCTCTGTATGCTGCCCCCGCCACTTCTCCTATCCAGTTCACTTGTGTTCTGCTGTCTCTGGGCCCCTGTGTTCTCCCCTGGTCCCCCCCCCCCACTGTGCTCCCTCCCCTATTGTGACACAGGGGATGTGTCACAATAGAGAACCAGGAGGGGGTCGGTAAATATGTAATTTTCCAGCTCCTTCCTTTTCTGAATGGACAGAGTCATAGTCAGTGACATTGTAAAAAAATAAAATGATAAAAAATAATACAATTAAAATACCAAAAAATAAAAACTACTGACACCAGTGGGTGAACTTCCAGGATCGCAAAGGTCACACTTGCAACCGGGCCCTGGCATTCCACCACCGTGGGGAGGCCCCAAGATGGCAGGAAGGGGACCCACTGCAGAACTTGTGAAAGGGTCCCACTGCGGGACTGTAATTAAGGGCCCTGCAACGAGAGTAAAGGGCCCCAGGATCAGTGGGAAGAGCCCCAAGCTTGAAGGGAATGGGTATGGGGGGCCCTTCATGGTTTCTTGCACCAGGGCCCTGAATGTTCTCGTTACGCCTCTGACCCTCTCTTTCTTTCCCTCACCTCTCCCTCAATATTTTTATTACTTCTCCTCTTCTTCTTACCCCACCCAATGGTCTTTACTCCCCCTGTCTGGCATGCTTATCCCTTCCTTATACACCCCCCCATTTTTCACCCCTCCCCTATTGCCTGACCCACCAGTTAGATTTATCATACTTTACACCCCTTCCTCCCCTTTTAATAGCCAACCACTACACCCAAACCCCTCTACTTTTTTCTAAAAAAGACCAAAAAAAACTCTTAACAATAAAAGATGTCCTGAACATCTAGCTCAGGGATCTTCAAACTATGGCCGACCAGCTGTTGCGAAACTACACATCCAATGAGGCATTGTAAAACTCTGACATTCACAGACATGACTAGGCATGATGGAAATTATAGTTCCTGAACAACTGGAGGGCCATAGTTTGGAGAACCCTGAATTCTAGCCCATGTCTCGGCGGCTTGCTAGTACGTCTAACATGGTGCCTTAGCTGGGCCCACAACACTTCTGTAGCTGATTCTGCTCAAAATTAGGGTTTTTACTATAAAGCATACCCTGTGACATTGCTACAATGTGTACTATAAATTATTGACTGATATCCTTTTGTATATTTCCAAAATAACACCAAAGAATGCTTAAAAAGTGTAGCATCACAAAAAAGATGGAAGTCTAAAAGAGTCAAATTTCAGGTGCTCACAAAGGTGGATAGTTACTACAATAGATACACAAGTAACTACACTAAGTGACAGTGCCTTGTATAAGAAAACCTGTCTGACTCTGCACAGTAGCTTCAAATGGGCGCTCAAACCATACACAGCCCTTTGGAACTGTAAATCACTCAACAGGCTCTTTGTCGAAAAAAATGGAAAGCTTTTAACACATTCTTGAAGAACCCCTTTAAGGTGGGATAAATGCCAGGGTAGTTTTATTAGTTGAACCTTTCCATTGTCATTGGTTGCCAAATATGTTGCAAATCAGGCTCTTCATAATCAATAACTTTCAGGCCATGTGCTCTTTTCATGTGCTCTCATGAATAAATTAAAAGATTAATCAACCCAAATGTTATATTTTAGTTATATGAGTAGCTTGGTGGACTGATTCATCTCCGGGCTTCTTACAGGTCTTGGACCAAGAACAAGATCTCCTTGCCATAATTTCTCCGCGCCCGGGAGTTTTGTGTGTCACTGTACATATTTGTGTTTCAGTTCTGCCTGTTCCATTTTACATAAATTTAAATGAATGATAAAATAAGCAGGAAGAGTAGGAACCATTCATAATGTGCACAGCAGGTGTGAGACCCAGAAATGTAGAACAGAGATCAAACCAAGACGATTGAGTAGATGTTCTTTGACAAGAAATGTCTGAGGACATCTACCAAGCATCTACAAAAAAAAAATGTAAAAAATTAAATTTGGGTAGCTAAACTCTGCATCAACTTTCAAAAAATGACCTTAACCAGATCATTTTTGTTTAATTGGTTAGCCGCTGGCAGCCAGAGAGCCATTTTCATGGGTGAAAGAGTCCTGTTAAATAATAATACTAATATTTAATTTATAAAAATAATAATTTAATAAAAATGTAATAAAAAAAATAAAATAATTTAATAAAAATAATTTAGTTCCTAAAAGGAGCATTACTGTGCAGCCCGGTGGAGAATGCCCCAAAACACTTGAGAAGACTGATTACTTTTAGGCCCCTTTCACACTAGTGCGACTTGTCCCGCGATTTTGGACCACAAAATCGCATGACAAGTAGTTTTCCATTATTTTCAATGAGCCCCATTCATATCAGTGTGTTTTGAAGTCGCGCCGACTTCAAAGTAGTTCCTGCACTACTTTGCCACGATTTGATTGCGTTTTGAGCCATAGCCATAGCCATTGCTTTCAAAATCGCATCAAAATCGCGGCAAAGTCACGTCAAAATCGCGCCGCAAAGTCGCGTCAAAATCGCGCCGCAGAATAGCTGTAAAATCGCGTCGCATAAGTGTGAAAGGGGCCTTAGTTTTGTGGCAGCATAGTTCGCTATAGCCAGATCTCAGAGGTCAGCTACCATACATTTTGACATACTGTACTCAAGGCTAAGCTGTCTTGGATAATGGTAAATGAGAATCTTTTGGCCATATTGAACAATAAAGTCAAATAATTTGAGAAATCCTGAGACCCCTGCATTAAATATCTGACTGGTGACTCCCAGGCTGCTTCTGTTTAGGTTGCACCCCTGGAATTAAAGGTTGGCATGCAGTACTTCATACTTCTTTCTTTTCTATTTCTTTTGTTGCTGTCGGTCCTTCCTGGACCCAATGGGACATCCACTCTTTATATCAGGATGGCAAGGTCATCCTTCCTTCGCCGGAGGTTATATGTGACCCTGTGTATTGGCGAGCTGTAAAGTTTGACCGGTCCCTCGCCTTAGGTTCTGCTATTGAATTTGAAGGATTATTACACAATAGATTCTGGAACCTTGGTTATTTTTCAACAAAAGTTAGAAGAGTTCATAAATATTTTTCTATTTTTTTTGCATATCTGAACGTGGGCCTTACTTCCTTTTCTGAGCCTAAAGGGTTAATGATTTCTGAGATCTTGTATTGAATTGACCCTTGGTTGTTCTATTTTGTTAATGTACTATATGTCAGGAGCGTGTAACACTCCTTCTCCTCTTTCCAGCATCCTGGTTTTGGCTGTGGCATTCTCCTTGTCTGTCTGTCCACCTGCAAGGTGATTGATGTATATATCAGGTGCGCTAACCAATGATAATAAAGTGTGAACACAAATAATATGAATGGTGATCAACTTGTATACAAAGTGCACAACATAAGAGGGTCCTGATAATGTAAACGCAAAATTCAGGTAAAATACCCAATAATGTGCTAAATGTAAACATAAAAGTGTCAAATGATCAAAGTGCCTGTTGATATAAAATATCCAACAAAACAATCCTGACAATGCAACAATAAAAATAGAAGTGACATTCCCACCCTGGTGCTGGGTGCAACCACAAATGTGTAACAAAATGAGTTGTTTTGTTAGATATTTTATATCAACAGGCACATTGATCATGTGACACTCTTATGTTGTGCACTTTGTATACAAGTTGATCACCATTCATATTATTTGTGTTTACACTTTATAGCACTGATTATCATTGGTTAGCGCACCTGATATATACACCTATTATTCACATTTCACCATAATTGGCTCCAAGGTTGCAGCTTCCCAATTATCCAATCAGCGCACCTTTTACACCACACCAAGGTGATTGATGTGGCCAGTCTGTGGGTGGAGACCAAACCTGATTTAAGCCAGCAGTCTCATGCTTGTGATATTGCGTTTGTAAGACGTGCTCCAAGCTCCCTGTTTGTCTGCACTGTTTGGATTCCCTCGTTGACGCCCTCGGATCAGATATTGACTAATCACTGAACTCAACCTGCCTTTGACTACGGATCTGACCTGGACTTTTCTGAACCTTGCCTGCCTTGTACCTGGACTGTCATTGAACCACTCTGCTTGTCTGCCAACCGCAAGTACCTGTTTGCTATGCTAAGTTTGAGCATGCCCTGGCATGGTAGCCAGGCTCTATAGCATTGTGTATAAGTCCTGGGGGCAACCCAGTACCAGTAGGCTTGCTTGCCGTTTGGGAATGGGGGGGCTGCTATAGGTGAAAAACACAGAAGCTAGCTATAGTGTCTGACTACCGGCATTAGGGGTAAGCGTGACACTATATATGTGGAAGCTTTGTAGCCTTGTACCCATGATGATTTACTGTACCACATTGTTTGTATGTTCTTTCTTTTGCAATTCTTAATAAAAAGGGTTGGAAACGAAAATAAATAATTAAATAATACCAGCTTTACTAACCTTTTCTCTGGCTTTTTCTTTTGATGTGTCGTCCATCCACTGCAATTCATCCAGGGTCTCAATAAAGGCTTCCCGGACTTTATTAATAAGGTCGCTAATCTAAGAAAGTTGGAACAAGTAGAGAAGAAAAATACCACTATTCTATGGAGACCATCATACATAAGAATGAAATACAGTTTTTAGGTGAAGGTCTGAAAATGTTACAGGAGTAAGATATACATTTCTACAAATATCTATACCTTCAATTACATAATCACTTAATTGAAAAAAAAAACATAGTCTTAAGCCCCGTACACACGCACAGATTGTTGGCCGTAAATTGTTGGCCAACGTCCGATCTGCCGATTGTAGGCTTGTTAGTATGATGCTTCCGACAACCAACTGCAAATTTTCGGCCGAAAAAAATCTGGTGTGCATGCTATAAAATTTTTGTTGGCCAACAAAAAACGTTGTTCCTCAGTCAGTACAGATTTCGGCAGTCAAAAATCAGATGAGCAAGACTGGGCATGCTCAGAGAAGAAAAAACACAGGGAAAGTCAACCATCATAAGACATCACTTCTGAAGTTGGTTTTTGTTGGCCAACAAAAGTCCAGTGCAAGTCTAGAGCACATTTCAACCAACAAACACTGGACAAAAGTTGGCCGATCAGTTGGCCTACAATCTGTGCGTGTGTACGGGGCTTTACTCTGCATCTGGTGTTGAGTGGAATTCCAGTAAAGATTTTATCATTTTGAAGTAAGGAAGAGTTAGAACCAGGGCAAGAAGTGGTTGGAGCTCTCGGACACAGACAACAATGAAAACCTAATAGAGATTTTCTTTGCAGTCAATATAAAATAGTTGTATTCCTATCAGTGTACCCATTGGAAACTATTCTATTCAATGTTGGTTTGGGGCAGCAATAAAAGATGACAGACGCTAAAACCCTTCTCCACTCTATCCAAGACTAAATAGAAATACTGTGACTGGAGCTTCACTTCAATGGGCTTTCTCCGTGTAAACGGCAGGTCGGTTGACATGCAACCATAACAGGCTAACGGGAAACCTTCCCATGGAGCAATTTAGCGAAGTAAACACAAATTGCTCACTGATTGGTCAAGAGAATAACAGCAGGAGTGCCTCCTGCCTGCTCTTCTGACTGAAAGCAGGATACGCCTTTGAATACACCAAATCTACCAGAACAGTTTCATGCATCAGGGTGATGACATGGTGCACAAACTACTTCAATCCAGGCATATCCTACAGTGATTGATGATGATGCTTAAAGACCATAGAAGACTATGAAGGCTTTGCAGAGTCTGTAATTTTGCAACATCTGTGCAACTGCCCCTTCCCCTGCCATCTTTATGGGTTACTAGTGAGCATACAGCTCACACTCACATTGAGCCATATTCTCTAAACCAGGGTTTCTCAACTAGGGTTCCTCCAGAGGTTGCTAGAGGATGCTTGAGCAACGAGCAATTTCTACATCTCAGATACGTTTCCACTTGATCTATTTAGCTACACTATATTACCGAAAGTATTGGGACGCCTGTCTTTATACGCATTTGAACTTTAAGGGCATCCCAGTCTTAGTCCGTAGGGTTCAGTATAGAGTTGGCCCACCCTTTGCAGCTATAACAGCTTCAACTCTTCTGGGAAGGCTGTCCACAAGGTTTAGGAGTGTGTGTATGGGAATGTTTGACCGTTCTTCCAGAATCGCATTTGTGAGGTCAGACACTGATGTAGACGAGAAGGCCTGGCTCACAGTCTCTGCACTAATTCCTCCCAAAGGTGTTCTATTGGGTTGAGGTCAGGACTCTATGCAGGCCAGTCAAGTTCCTCCACCCCAAACTCGCTCATCCATGTCTTTATGGACCTTGTTTTGTGCACTGGTCCAAATCATTTGATGAAGGGGGGATTATGGTGCAGGATTGTTTTTCAGGGGTTGGTCTTGGCCCCTTAGTTCCAATGAAGGGAACTCTTAGAGCGTCAGCATACCAATACATTTTGGACAACTTCATGCTTCCAACTTTGTGGGAAGAGTTTGGGGATGGCCCCTTCCTGTTCCAACATGACTGCACACCAGTGCGCAAAGCAAGGTCCATAAAGACATAGATGAGCGAGTTTGGGGTGGAGAAACCTGACTGGCCTACACAGAGTCCTGACCTCAACCAGGTAGAACACTTTTGGGATGAACTAGAGCGGAAACTGCGAGCCAGGTCTTCTCGTCTACATATATATATTTTTTTTAATGTTTTTTTCCATTTGATTTATTTTTTTTTGTTTCCCATTTTATTTTGTATTTTCTGTTTTTCATTCATTATCTCATTGTCTTATTTATCACTTTTCATTTATCTTTCACTATCTATCTTTATCACTTCATACACCTATACACCACTTTTCTCATTTGTTCACATCCATCTCTATTTTTTCTCACGTATCACTTTTATAGCCTTTTTATGATTTTAGTTCACATTTCACCCTCTCCTCACCTCACCTCATTATTCCTCCCTCACAGTTTGAACTATCAACCATAAACACCTGCCAGACCTTTGTACATCTTGAGTGACTTCCAATAATGTTTTTTTACTCCCCCCATGCATGGGATCTTCACCCCCACTACTAAGCTTCGGGAGCAGAGGGAAACGCGTTGCGGGAGTGGCCTAGCGGGAGCCCAGGCTGAGTTTGTCTCTCTCATGCCACCATAGGACTCCACAGCACCAGGGATCTTTCCTCTCTTCTTTGTGCCTGACCTCACAAATGAGCTTCTGGAATTTCATTCCCATAGACACACTCCTAAACCTTGTGGACAGCCTTCCCAGAAGAGTTGAAGCTGTTATAGCTGCAAAGGGTGGGCCAACTCAATATTGAACCCTACGGACTAAGACTGAGATGCCATTAAAGTTCATGTGCATGTAAAGGCAGGTGTCCCAATATTTTTGACAATATAGTATATTTTCTGAGAAAAAAAAGCCCTGCTGAAAGATAATGGACTATCTAGTTCATTGTCCAAAGCAGAACTCAATATTGATAATAATTGATATTGATAACAATAAAGTTCATATGTGTGTAAAGGCAGGCGTCCCAATACTTTTAATAATTTAGTGTATCTGTAGGGGGGTAATTCTTCCCATTGACCATCACACTTATGTACAGTGAGTTGTAGAAATAGTAATTTTTTTTCTAGCAGGGGTTCCCTGAGACCAGAAAGTTATTTCAAGAGTTTCCCTGTGTTGAAAACGTTGAGAAAGGCTGTTCTAAAGCCTTGTACGTTCTCCAGCTTGCACCTATCTACTTACAGAGCAGCCACTGCCAATGCAAGTCCGAAGTTGGCCATACACTGTTAAAATGTAATTTAAAAATGTTTAAATTTTTTGAACGTTTGATTTTCTAACGATTAGAGGGGTTAAGTTGACATTCGTTTTCAACCTCAGTGGAGAAATGGAACTTTTTTTTTTCTTGAACAAACTTATTTTTATAGCATATGTCATTTTCATTCGGGAAAGTCCATTTATTCCGAAATCGAATGTCAAAAGCATGCGGAATTTTGAAGTACTTTTGAACGATATTCATGCATCGAATAAACTGAGAATTTTCATAGGAATATTTGTTAGAAAGGAAAGGATACTATTGCATATGTATAGCACTGATTACTGTAGTAATGTAACTGGTACCCCCAAAAGTGTCAAAAATGTCAGTTAGGGGTCCGATCTGTCTGCTGCAATGTCGCAGTCCTGCTAAAAATCGCAGATCGCCGCCATTACTAGTTTAAAAAAAAAAACAATAAAAATGACATAAATTTCCCGTTGGTAGTAGCTGCGATAACTTTTGCGCAAACCAATCAAAATACGCTTATTGTGATTTTTTTTTACCAAACATATGTAGCAGAAAACAAATTGGCCTAAAATGTTAAAACATTTAGATTTTTACATTTTTATGGGGGGGGGGGGAATTTCATATAAAAAAATGTGAAAAATATTGTTATTTTTTCAAAATTGTCGCTCTTTTTTTGTTTATAGCGCAAAAAGTAAAAATCGCACAGGTGATCGAATACCACCAAAAGAAAGCTCTATTTGAGGGGGAAAAAAGGACATACATTTACTATTTGCACGACCGCGCAATTGTCCGATAAAGTAACGCAGTGCCGAATTGCAAAATATGGCCTGGTCAGGAATGGGGTAAAATCTTCCGGTCTTAAAGTGCTTAAAAATACGCTCATTGAGAATTTTTTTGTCAAAGACATGTAGCTAAATACATTTTGGCCTAAATATATAACAAGAATGTAATATATTGGATATTTTTTAACTGTCAAAGTAGAAAAATATTGTTATTTGTTTCAAAATTGTCGCTCTTTTTTTATTAACCGGTTGCCGACTGCGCACAGTATATTTACTGCGGCAGTCGGCCCCGGCCAGGCAGAGTGACGTAGGTCTACGTCGCTCGCCTGTCACTCCTTCTAGAGCCAGTAGCGGGCGGGCGCGCGCCCGCTGAGGCACGCGCACGCCTCGGCTCGTTCACGGAGGAGTGCGGGAGTGTGACTGGCGGACCCGATGTCCACCGGTCACACTACGATCGCCGGTACAGCGGGAGAAAGACAGAGCGGCTTATGTAAACAAGCCGCCTGTCAGTTCTCCCTGTGTAAAAGTGAAGATCAGACAGTTCTACTATGTAGAACTGTTGATCTTTGTTTTTACACTAGTAGACCTGTCCCTGCACAGTTAGAATCACGCCCCTAGGACACACTTAACCCCTCCCTGTCCAATACTGTTAACCCCTTCCCTGCCAGTGTCATTTTTGCAGTAACAGTGCATATATATAGCACTGATTACTGCAGTAATGTCACTGGTACCCCCAAAAGTGTCAAAAATGTCAGTCAAGGGTCCGATCTGTCCGCCGCAATGTCGCAGTACCGCAAAAAAAATCGCAGATCGCCGCCATTACTCGTTAAAAAAAAAAACACCAAAAATGACAAAAATCTTTCCCTTTGTTAGTAAACGCGATAACTTTTGCGCAAACCAATCAAAATACGCTTTTTGCGATTTTTTTTACCAAACATAGGTAGCGTAAAACAAATTGGCCGAGAATGTTAAAAAATTTTGATTTTTACATTTTTTGGGGGGGAATTTCATATAAAAAAAAGTGAAAAATATTGTTGTTTTTGCAAAAATTACGCTCTTTTTTTGTTTATAGCGCGTGATCAAAAAATCGCACAGGTGATCAAATACCACCAAAAGAAAGCTCTGTTTTTGGGAAAAAAAGGACGTGAAATTCGTTTAGGTACAGCGTCGCACGACCGCGCAATTGTCCGTTAAACTCACGCAGTAAAAAATCGCAAAAAAAACCCTGGTCTTTTAGCAGGAAAATCCTCCGGTGGTAAAGTGGTTAATATCGCAAAAAATGAAAAGCGCAGAGGTGATCAAATACCACCAAAAGAAAGCTCTGTTTGTGGGGAAAAAAAAGGACGTAAATTTCGTTTGGGTACGTAGTTGCATGACCGCGCAATTGTCAGTTAAAGTCGCACAGGGCCAAGTTGCAAAAAGTGGCCTGGACATAAAGCAGGAAAATCCTCCGGAGGTAAAGTAGTTAAGGAAACTAAACTAAACAAATTTCCAAAACGAATCAAAGAAACAAAATTAGTAACATAGAGAAACTATCTGAAACTAAACACATTTTTTAGTTCTTGCACATGTCTAGTAATCAGATCATCAAAAATTAAAAGGCATTGGTTCTTGGCGTGACCTAAATGAAAAAAAGCAGAAGCAAAAAAATAAGAAAGCAAAAAAAGCAAAACAAAATTGTATACTGGGGAATGTTTACTTTATTGGGCTTAATGTGTTAAACTACTTTAATGATGCAATAATGAATACATGGCTGGATTGATTTGTATCTTTTATATATTCTTTGAGTTTAGCTTCCATCTACAAATCCTCTGGCATGTAAAACATCTACATTAAATGCTTTCAGCGGTATATTTAGCAGCTTGTCTGGTGTTCAGATGTAGTTTACAATTTTGCTTTCACATAACAGACAATAAATAAATACCAAAATCTTTACAAAGAAGCCAAAGCCAGGGACGACACATGTTGGGGGTGCGATCTGTTATCTGCCATATTCTGGAGAACATTGGCTGCACCTGGAACATTTCATATCAGGAAGCACTAAAGCTCCGTAGAACGCGCCTGGGAAATTGGACTGGCAATATGTTTCTAATAAAGCTGGGAATGTTTGACAATACTGCAACTTATTTATGATGTGGTAATATTTTTGAGCAGACCATTTATAGATGGATAGGTCGATACCGGAAAGGGTACATACCATCCTCTTGCTCTCACCAGCAAATGTTTCCTTGACGTACATGGCGCCAACCGCATTCTCCATGTTGCTGTTGACGTAGCTGACGCACTCCCTCCAGCGAGCTTCCTCTAATGTGGTTCCGTAGAGAGCCTGCCGAAATGAACAAATTGTTTTATTACTTCCTCTATAACCTTGTGTTCGAAGATTCCAATGTCCAACATCCTACCACCCAATTTATGAAAGCTGAACTCTGGGCAAACAGTAAAATACACAGATGAAATACATGTATGGGAACGGGTATACCTGCCAAAGGATTTGTATTTCTATTCATCCAGTCCGAAGATTTACACAGCTCTGCAACACAGCCCAGCCCTGTCTGGCAGAGAAGGAACACTTAAAAGTCTTGTCCCTTGAAAGGAGAAGCAGGACACTGATGAGCTTTTCTCCTTCACTTTGCGCTCTCCTCCCATCAGCACTTTCCTTTTTACTGCACAACTGACTGGCTACTTTTGTTGCTTCTCTTTCTTCAAGCCTGAGCTCTGCTGCTCCATATTTTCATCACTGTATTTCATGTATAGGTTTAACAGTTTTTAGATAGATACCACTAGTGATTAAGGCAACCATTCTAAACCATGGTTCTGTGAGACACTATAGGGTTTTTAGGAAGTACAGCGGGCGTTCGTGCAAGTGTGAACTATACTCTGGTTTAACTATGGCTAACGCATATTCGCCAATGCATTGGAGCATGCGCCTGCGCACACGCACACTGACCCGGACGCTTGGCCGCCAAAACGGGCTAATTTAAAGGCAGCTAGTGCTCTTGCACTTTGCAGTCTTGTCTACAGCTTCTCCATGTTCCTGAACCTGTGTCCTGTTGATTCCTGCCTGATTCCTGTTGACCTTTGGCTCGTCCCTGACCTCGCTTGTCTGCTGCCCATCCTGACCCCGGCTTGTTTGACCATTCTCTTGGATCCTCCTTGTCTGTTCTTCTGCCTTCGGACCTTGACCGGTTGTCCCCCTGGTGGGGCAACCCTGAGGACCGCGACCTGGTATTTACACACAGTGAAATCCATCCTCACCATCAGAGACTCTGGCGAAGACCCGTGGATACTTAGATTCCGCACCTCTGGCTAGCCTGTGTCACTTACCTTGGGGGGTTCCCATCCAAGCTCCCCCTTCTGGCAATGATAGGCCTTCCTCTGCATTTCAGGCTACCACCAGCCCCATACCAAGGGTTCTTCCAGAGGTTTTTAGGGGATGCTTTAGCTGTACCTGATTGAACTACAATCTGATGGTGCCTTCAATGTTCCAGGTTCAACAATACTTGCCATGATCATTTTTTTAAGTGTCCATAAGGGCAGTATTCTAACCACCACTGTAAGGGGCAAATTCCTCCCATTGACCATCAATGTCAAGAGTATTGTTAACATTGTCCACCAATGTAAAGAGTATTCTATGCACTGACCACCAATGTAAGAAGCATTAGTCTCATTGACCACCAATGTAAGGAGTATTCTTCTCACTGACCACCAATGTAAGGAACATTCTTCCCACTGATCACCAATGTAAGGAGCATTCTTCTCACTGACCATTAATGTAAGGAGCATTCTTCCCACTGACCACCAATGTAAGGGACACTCTCTCTACTGACCAGCACTGTAAGGAACATTCTTCCCACTGACTGCCAATGTAAGAAGCATTCTTCCCATTGACTACCAATGTAAGGAACATTCTTCCCATTGACCACTACTGTAAGAAGCATTCTTCCCATTGACTACCAATAAAAGAAGCATTTTTTCCATTGACCACTGATGTAAGAAGCATTCTTCCCCTTGACCACCAATGTAAGGAACATTCTTCCCACTGACCACCAACGTACGGAACATTCTTTCCATTGACCACCAATGTAAGGAGCATTCTTCCCACTGACCTCCAATGTAAGGAACATTCTTCACACTGACCACCAATGTAAGGAACATTCTTCCCATTGACCACTTATGTAAGAAGCATTCTTCCCACTGACCACCAATGTAAGGAACATTCTTCCCACTGACCACTAATGTAAGGAACATTCTTCCATTGACCACTAATGTAAGGAACATTCTTCCATTGACCACCAATGTAAGGAACATTCTTCCCATTGACCACTTATGTAAGGAACATTCTTCCCATTGACCACCAATGTAAGGAACATTCTTCCATTGACCACTAATGTGAGAAGCATTCTTTCCACTGACCATCAATGTAAGGAACATTCTTCCCATTGACCACTAATGTGAGAAGCATTGTTCCTACCGACCACCAGGCTAATGTACTGTAAGCTGTAGATATCATAATTGTTGGCATGGTTTCCCTAAGACTTGAAAGTTATTTCAACGGTTCCTCCATGGTAAAAAGATTGAGAAAGGCAGGACTATGGAATAGTATGGAATAGTAGGAATAGTTCTGATAGAAGACAACATAGTAATCCAAAAGATATATGTGATAAAAAGGTGATACTATTACAGTATACAGAGGCAAGACATTACCCAATAAATAATTTGAATGATTGCTGCAAATTACCTTTCTGTAATTGGCCCGTGCATCTTTGTAGCGTCTGCTCAAGCTGCTCACTCGGTCTATTACCAAACGCCAGACAATGTAGTTCTGTAAAGTGCTGAAAGAGAGAAAAGTGAAAAGACCTTCTGCTTAGTGAGACTAAAGTCACTGATAGTTTTTCCTATAACTGATATTAAGGGAAGTCTTTGATATGATGTTTCCCTGTTGGTCTAGAATTGGACTGGAAAACAAAACAGGCCACAGCCAAAAAAAATGTCATATCACAATGATCTATTAGTCAGATACAGTATCTCACAAAAGTGAGTACACCCCTCACATTTTTGTGAATATTTTATTATATCTTTTCATGTGACAACACTGAAGAAATGACACTTTGCTACAATGTAAAGTAGTGAGTGTACAGCTTGTATAACAGTGTAAATTTGCTGTCCCCTCAAAATCACTCAACACACAGCCATTAACGTCTAAACCACTGGCAACAAAAGTGAGTACACCCCTAAGTGCAAATGTTCAAATTGGGCCCAATCAGCCATTTTCCCTCCCCATGGTCATGTGATTCGTTAGTGTTACAAGGTCTCAGGTGTGAAAGAGGAGCAGGAGTGTTAAATTTGGTGTTATCGCTCTCACTCTCTCATACTGGTCACTGGAAGTTCAACATGGCACCTCATGGGAAAGAACTCTCTGAGGATCTGAAAAAAAAGAATTGTTGCTCTACATAAAGATGGCCTAGGCTATAAGATGATTGCCAAGGCCCTGAAACTGAGCTGCAGCACGGTGACCAAGACCATACAGCTGTTTAACAGGACAGGTTCCACTCAGAACAGGCCTCACCATGGTCGACTAAAGGAGTTAAGTGCACATGCTCAGCGTCATAGCCAGAGGTTGTCTTTGGGAAATAATGAGTGCTGCCAGCATTGCTGCAGAGGTTGAAGGGGTGGGGGGTTTAGCCTGTCAGTGCTCAGACCATACGCCGCACACTGCATCAAATTGGTTTGCATGGCTGTCGTCCTAGAAGGAAGCCTCTTCTAAAGATGATGCACAGGAAGCCCGAAAACAGTTTGCTGAAGACAAGCAGACTAAGGACATGGATTACTGGAACCATCT
This sequence comes from Pelophylax lessonae, assembly GCF_965119305.1. Lineage (NCBI taxonomy): Eukaryota > Metazoa > Chordata > Amphibia > Anura > Ranidae > Pelophylax > Pelophylax lessonae. The sequence goes on along the minus strand of NC_138779.1, from coordinate 21,757,491 downwards.
CCTGTGGTCTGATGAGACCAAGATAAACTTCTTTGGTTCAGATGGTGTGTGGCGGCAACCAGGTGAGGAGTACAAAGACAAGTGTGTCTTGCCTACAGTTAAGCATGGTGGTGGGGGTGTCATGGTCTGGGGCTGCATGAGTGCTGCCGGCACTGGGGAGCTACAGTTCATTGAGGGAACCATGAATGCCAACATGTACTGTGACGCACAGATGCAGAGCATGATCCCCTCCCTTCAGAGACTGGGCCGCAGGGCAGTATTCCAACATCATAATGACCCCAAACACACCTCCAAGATGATCACTGCCTTGCTAAAGAAGCTGAGGATAAAGGTGATGGACTGGCCAAGCTTGTTTCCAGACCTAAACCCTATTGAGCATCTGTGGGGCATCCTCAAACAGAAGGTGGAGGAGCGCAAGGTCTCTAACATCCACCAGCTCTGTGATGTCATCATGGAGGAGGGGAAGAGGACTCCAGTGGCAACCTGTGAAGCTCTGGTGAAATCCATGCCCAAGAGGGTTAAGGCAGTGCTGGAAAATAATGGTGGCCACACAAAATATTGACACTTTGGGCCCAATTTGGACATTTGAACTTAGGGGTGTACTCACTTTTGTTGCCAGCAGTTTAGACATTAATGGCTGTGTGTTGACTTATTTTGAGGGGACAGCAAATTTACACTGTTATACAAGCTGTACACTCACTACTTTACATTGTAGCAAAGTGTCATTTCTTCAGTGTTGTCACATGAAAAGATATAATAAAATAGTTACAAAAATGTGAGGGGTGTCCTCATTTTTGTGACATACTGTATTTAGAAATGTGAAAGTTTTGGTACTACTCTATGGCAAATTTCCTGTTACTTGACTAAAAGAGGATATAGCCCTTTTGTTCTATTTGACAAGCTCCAGGTTAATAGAATAAAGGGGCTTAAACTAAAGCAAGTTGTGTAAAGTCCTTTTTATATACACTATACTAATATATACTGGCTGCTGTTATTAGATTTATGATGAAGAAGACACAAGTCTATCAACCTTTATTTTGCAACAATTATACTCCCTACAGCTGGAGTTTCCACAATATGGGTTTGCGACCCACTGATTGGTCGTGAGCTGAATTTGAATGGGTCGGCAGATTTTACTGAGAGCGGTCAGAGCCGCCCATGGATCGGCAGCGCGCTGTGTTACGAGCAGGCGGGGCCTTGAGCTCCACTGACGCTCTGACCCCGCCCCTTGCCGTGCGTGAAGTGTCCTGTATGGGAGGCGGCACCTCGGGGTAGGAGTCGGACTGAGAGGAGCCGTTATCAGAGTGCAGTGTATCGGATCGGAGCTGAGCGCCAGGACCAGTCACCAGGTAGGCTAGATACTGCTTGATCGCTTATTTTAGGCCTGGTTGGCGACCCACATTTGCACAGGCATAGCAGCCTATTGATTCGAATGAGCTGCTATGCCTGCGTTTTCCACTGAAAAAAGGTGCATGCTGAATTTTAAAAAATGCAGTGGCCGTGAAATCCATCCTGCTTTTGCACCATGTGACTTACCTGCAGTTCCTGCACACGCAAACTGTGTTTTTAATGCTGGGCCCACGTATATAAAAACGCAGAAAGCTTGGCAGTGCAGGAACTGCAGGTAAGTCGCATGATGCAAAAGCAGGATGGATTTCAAGGCCACTGCATTTTTTTAAATGCTGCATGCACCTTTTTTTCTGCAGAAAACGAGGGCATAGCAGCCCATTCAAATCAATGGGCTGCTCTGCCTGTGCAAATGTGGGCCGCCAACCCGCATACATGTGAACCAGGCCTAAAGCAGTAGTAAAGTAATTTACAAATAAAAACTGCGATGGGCAGTCAGGAACCAGTTAAGTCATACCGCACTAGTAGAACACTGTGATGTGTAAAGGGGCACTGTGACGTGAAAATTGCTGCAAGTGGGTCCCGAAAAATAACTGTATTTAGAAGTGGGTCTCGGCCCAAAAAAGTTTGGGAAGCCCTGCAGTATAGTATGCACACAATACTTGGTCGGGGCTCCTTTTGCATCCTTACTGCATCAATGCAGTGTGGCATGGAGGCGATCAGCCTGTGGCATGGAAGCCCATATTGCTTTGATATCGGCCTTCAGCTTGTCTGCATTGTTGGGTCTGGTGTCTCTTATCTTCCTCTTGATAATATCCCACAGATTCTCTATGGGGTTTAGGTCAGGCGAGTTTGCTGGCCAATCAAGCACAGTGATACTATGATCATGTGACCAGGTATTTTGGCAGTGTGGGCGGTGGCAAGTCCTGCTGGAAAATGAAATCAGCATCTCCATAAAGCTGGTCAGCAGAGGGAAGCATGAAGTGCTCTAGAATTTCCTGGTAGAGGGCTGCACTGACTTTGGACTTAATAAAATACAGTGGGCCAACACCAGCAGATGACATGGCTCCCCGAATCATCACTGACTGTGGAATATTTTGCATTTCATTTGCAAATCATTGAATTATTTTCCCTGACCAAGTATTGAGTGCATACTATACTGTACATGGACAGACTTTTCACTAAGCCAACATTTCTGTATTAAAAATGTTTTTTTTTTTACTGGTCTTATGTAATATTCTTATTTTCTGAGATACTGAATTTTGGGTTTTCACTAGCCATAAGCCATATTCAACAAAATGAAAAGAAAGAAATGCTTGAAAGATATCACTCTGTGTGTGTAACGCATCTATAAAAACAAAAAAAAAAATTAAGTTTCACTTTTTGAATTAAATTACTGAAATAAATGAACATTTTGATATATTTATATGAATGGATATGTATACACTGTATACAATATAGCTACTTTGCAGTTTACATTAAGGGTACTATGTTTGTATTACTAGCTATGAGAGAGAGCTGGATGTGCGTTATTAGGTGTGCATGGTGTGGTTTTGGTAGCATTTTAAAAACTTGTACCTGATTACTTCTTTTTCTTTTTTAATAATATGAGTAAAGTGATAATTTAAAGCAGAGTTCCAGCCAATTTTTCAACGTTACTGATTCCTGGAGTGCTCGCTATGCTCATGAACAATTGGGCAGTTTAATTTTTTTTTTTTTTTTTGGGGGGGGGGGGGGTCCCTTACCTTATTTTTAGGGCATTTTTGATTGTACTTCCTCCTTCTCCCCCCTCTGCTGCCGTGGCCACCGATGTCACTTCCGCCTTTGCATTGCGTCTTGGGAGCTGTTTGTCATCACTCCCAGGAGGCAATGGGCAGTGACGTGGGCGGCTGGCAGCTCCTCTCCTCTATGCCGATCGCATAGTACAGCGCATGCGCGAGATTGCCAGGTGCATTCTGGGTAGCCAGAATGAACAGGAATCAGGAAGAAGGACACAGCAGATTACACTGCGGCTTCAGATGCCCACATCCAAGATGGCCGCACTCAGACAGCATTTTTAAAAGTCAGATTTTGACTAAAATCCAATAATGTACAACTTGTAAGTATGAGAATAGCGGTTCTGTAAAGGGCGATGGATTAGTATTATAGGGGTATTTTTAGTTAAATAATGTATTTGAGGCCGAAACTCCACTTTAATATAGCCCAGTGAGTTGTGATATATATGTATCTTTCCTCTGGTGGTTGAATTAAATCAGGTTTTTGCTCATCTATCCTCCCACCGATTGGATTTTGTACTGGAATATATAATGGTAAACACTAATGGGGAGGACCTGGAGCACCCAATCTTAACCCGCCTAAACCTTTTATGAAACTAGTGACACTCCCTGCTAATACCACTGCTTGTGGAAGGGAGTTCCATATCCTCACTGCTCTAACAGTAAAGAACCCTATACTCAATTTAAGGTTAAACTGCTTCTCCTCCAGTTTCAATGAATAACCTTGTGTCTTTTAAACTCCCTCCCTCTAAAAAGTTTTTTTTCTATGCTGAGGTCACCAGTGGGGTTTTTGTATATTGCTATCATATCTCCTCTCAAGTGTCTCTTCTCCAGAGAGAATAAGTTTAGTGCTTGTAGTCTTTCCCCATAAATGAGGTCCTCTAGTCCAGTGGTCCTCAACTCCGGTCCTCAGGGCCCACTAACAGGCCAGATTTTAAGTATTACCTTGAGGAGGTGCAGACTAGAGTGCTGCAATCACTGAGCAGCAAATGATATCACCTGGGAGGTATTTCAGTTATCTTGCAAACCTGGCCTGTTAGTGGGCCCTGAGGACCAGGGTTGAGGACCACTGCTCTAGTCCCTTTATTAGCTTTGTTCTCTCTCCAGTTCCAGCACATCCCTCCTCAGGAGTCAGGACTGGGGACCAGGACTGGATGGCATACTCAAGATGGGCCAGGCCAGAGTCTCTTGTTGCAGAGAGTGATCTACTGTTGAGTGGGGGATCTATTGTTCCCGGTTGCGGGGTGATCTATTGTTGCTGGTGGGGTTCTATTGTTCCCGGGGTGGATCTATTATTTCTGTGGGGGGATCTATTGTTGATATTCTTTTTATTGCCATCATTAACAAATTCCATACAAATTACTTAGTATCACAAAATGATCCTTAGTTCCGTATTCTCTAAAAGGGGCAGTACTGGGAGGTGGGTAGGAGGTGGAACCAAGAAACGGTGCTTAGAGGGGAGTTGGGTGCAGAGACAAGGGGTGACTCGGAAGGGAGCAGTACCTGCACCTAAACGACATTGTCAAACAAGGTTTAGGAGTGTTCTATTAGGTTGAGGTCAGAACTCACTTATCCTCACTATATTGCCAAAAGTATTGGGCTACCCCTCCAAATCATTTGGTGGATTATGGTGTGGGGGTGTTTATCAGGGTTTGGGCTTGACCCCTTAGTTTCAGTAAAGGGAACTCTTAAGGCGTTAGCATACCAAGACATTTTGGACAATTTCATGCTCCCAACATTGTGGGAAGAGTTTGGGGATGGCCCCTTCCTGTTCCAACATGACTGCGCACCAGTGCACAAAGCAAGGTCCATAAAGACATGCATGAATGAGTTTGGGGTGGAGGAACTTGACTGGCCGGCACAGAGTCCGGACCTCAACCTGATAGAACACCTTTGGGATGAATTAGAGCGGAGACTGTGAGCTAGGTCTTCTCGTTCTGACCTCACAAATGCGCCTCTGGAAGAATGGTCAAACATTCCCATATACGCACTCCTAAACCTTGTGGACAGCCTTCCCAGAAGAGTTGAAGCTGTTATAGCTGCAAAGGGTGGGCCAACTCAATATTGAACCCTACGGACTAAGACTGGGATGCCATTAAAGTTCATGTGCATGTAAAGGCAGGCGTCCCAATATTTTTGACAATATAGTATATTTTCTGAGAAAAAAAAGCCCTTCTGAAAGATAATGGGCCATGTAGTTCATTGTCGAAAGCAGAACTGCTGGACTAAATAACCTCTCTCAGGATCTCCCACTTGACCATCATTTTAGGATTTTGCCATATATTTTATTTTTTTTAAATATTCTAAGAGTGGGAGGCCATTTTTTAAGGGGTTTCATTTTTTTTTTTTTTTTTTACAAAGGTAGACTTTTGGGTTTTTAATGGTTTAGTTATTTACCGTTTTCTGTCATGAACTCAATTGTGTCCTAGCCATCTAAGTGATACAAAAAGAATGGTTACAAGTACTCAGTACACATGCTTCTTAAAGTCTGTTTAAACTTTTTTTTTTACAATTACAATGTATATTTGTGATAATTACGCCCTCCTATGGGATTATTTTCCTCAAATTTGATATTTTTTTGGTTGTTTTACGAAGATTAGCTGATATAATTCTTTATAACTAGATTTTAATTGGTTTATGTTATTTGGCACCCTAAAAGATACAAAGGATAGGAAAACTATGCGTCTCAAGTTTGTTTTTCAAGTTTTCTGTTTCCCTGCCATGGTACTTTGAACGTAAACACAACTTGTGCGATAATGAGAGGACCCCTTAACTTGATATAAACTGCATGTGATTAACCCCCCCATGGGGTATGAAATAACAACGAGGCTTTGGATCCCATCTACAAACATGTTATTGGAAGGAAAAACACAACTATTAACATTGCGATCTTGGTGGGGTAAGAACAATAAATGCTTTTAGAAAACTTTAAATAAACCAGAGGTCATTTGCACAGACGTGAATCCATGGACAGACCTTCTCATGACAGACTGCTAAGAAAAATGTTAATTTTAATTGAAGTTTACAAAGTGGACTTGAACTCGAAATGCAAGAGTTTGTTATCTTGTAGGGAACATCTAGCGATGTTAATTGTGTCTAAGCGGTATCTCGAAAAATGTACCTTTTGCCTTTAAGTCCTCCTGAAAAAAAGGTGTGTATTTGCTGTGCCTTGAGCCTCATAGCTGTATCTCTGCTGTGGGAGATCATCTAGGCCAGTGGTCTCCAAACTGTGGCCATTGGATAAAGGCAAACAAAGAGCCACATCCGGCCCTTGGGGCACTACTCCTCCATGAGACACCAATGGTGGGATGCCATTCCTGCCACTGACACCAATGATGGGGCACAATTCCTCCCACTACCACCAATGATGGGGCACTATTTCTCCCACTGACACCAATGATGGGGCACTATTCCTTCCACTGACACCAATGATGGGGCACAATTCCACCCACTGACACCAATGATGGGGCACAATTCCTCCCACTGACACCAATAATGGGGCACTATTCCTCCCACTGACACCAATGATGGGGCACTATTCCTTCCACTGACACCAATGATGGGGCACTATTCCTCTCACTGACACCAATGATGGGGCACTATTCCTTCCACTGACACCAATGATGGGGCACAATTCCACCCACTGACACCAATGATGGGGCACTATTCCTCCCACTGACACCAATGATGGGGCACTATTCCTCCCACTGACACCAATGATGGGGCACTATTCCTCCTGCTGACACCAATAATGGGGCACTATTCCTTCCATTAAAACCAACAATGGGGCATTGTATACTACCACTGGCCACAGTATGGCCCTTTAAAGCCTGCAAGTCAGTAAACTGGCCCTTTGCTTAGAAAGTTTGGAGACCCCTGATCTAGGGTACTGCAGCCTGTCTGCTAGTCTCTAGATTTGGAGATTCGCTGGTATCACTACTATGTTGATCACCATTCTTCTTGCTGATAGGAAGCTATGACTGAAGACCTACAGGGTCTCCCTGTTTCTGTTGTGTGCATTCTGTACTTTCTCCACTTTTCATGCTGCTTTTATATTGCCCCACCTTGCATCAGATCAACATTTATTGGTTGAGCAGCTCTGACATGAAGAAGCAATGTTTTGCCTCTATCAAGTTGGCTACCTCCACACAGAGACACAGTACAGAACAAATCACAGAAAGTTAGTAATTTTTAAAGATCAGCCCCTGGGAGCCCATAAGCAATACTGATGACTAGTCCTTTGCCCCCTACCTGCCTTTTATGGGCACTGCTTTAAGAGTTCAGTTCCTCTTTAAGCAGTTACAGAAAAAAGTATGTTTTTTTTTCTTTTGAAAACAATCTTTATCTCTATAGTGAGCCTTTAATGCCAAATGTGTCAATGCATGAAATAAATGTGTGCATAGGTGTAAATTAAACCAAGGGTTTACTCCTCTGCCATGACAATATACAACACTCTTTCTCAACCAGAGCTCCGTGGAACCCTAGGGTCCTTCAGAGTTTCCCAGGGATTTCTTGAGAAAACAGAAATTCTGCTTCTTAGATAAGTAAGCATTGACACCAATGATCTTTTTAGCCATCTGTAAACAGCATTCTTTCCACACACCACCAATGTAAGGAACATTCTTCCTAATGAGGACCACTGTAAGGGCATTCTTCCCACTGACCACCAGTTTAGCGGATATTCTTCCCACTGACCACCAATGTAAGGAGTATTCTTCCCACTGACCACTAATGTAAGGGGAATTCTTCCCACTGACCACCACCGTAAGCATTATTCATCCCACTGACCACCAATGTAAGAAGCATTCTTCCTACTCATCGCCAATTTAAGAAGCATTCAACCGACTGACCATCAATGTAAGGAGCATTTTTCCCACTGACCACTAATGTAAGGGCATTCTTCCCACTGACCACCAATGTAAGGAGTATTCTTCCCACTGACCATCAATGTAAGGAGCATTTTTCCCACTGACCACCAATGTAAGGAACATTCTTCCCACTGACCATCAATGTAAGGAGCATTTTTCCCACTGACCACCAATGTAAGGGCATTCTTCCCACTGACCACCAATGGAAAGGCTTTCCTGTTACTGACAACCAATATATTGGGGCCCTCTCCCACTAACCACCAGTGTATTGGGACCCTTCTTCCACTGACCACCAATGTAAAGTGGTCCTTCTCTGACTTACCACCAATCTAAATTAGCCCTTTTTTACTGGCCACCAATGTAAGAAAGCTCTTCACTGACTCCCAATGTTGAGGGAACTTTTCCAAAAACAACCAATGTGAGGGAACACTACAATTTATACTATCTGCATTTTGATTTTGGCCATTAATATTGTTTGTTTTGTTTTATTGTGATTAATAAAAATAATTTTGTTATATGGAGCAGCCCTAAGTATGCCACATTCCCCTTCTCGTATTTTTATATCACAGCTTACTGTTAATGCCAATGTACCCAGAGCTGTAGATAAAGTCATTATTAGCAGGGGTTTCCTAAGAAGTTATTTCAAGGGTTCCTCTATGGGGTGCCCCAAGATCCAGGAACTATTTCAAGGGTCCCTCTAGAGGGGTTTCCCCAAGACTCAGGAGTTATTTCAAGAGTTCCTCTATGGTGGTTTCCCCAAGACCCAGGAGTTATTTCAAGGGTTCCTCTATGGTGGTTTCCCCAAGACCCAGGAGCTATTTCAAGGGTCCCTCTAGAGGGGTTTCCCCAAGACCCAGGAGTAATTTCAAGGGTTCCTCTATGGGGGTTTTGCCAAGACTTAGAAGTTATTTCAAGGGTTTCTCAATGGTGGTTTTCCCAAGACGCAGGAGTTATTTCAAGGGTTCCCCTATGGGAATTCCCCAAGACCCAGTAGTTATTTCAAGGGTTCCTCTATGGTGGTTCCCCAGGACCCAGGAGCTATTTTAAGGATCCCTCTAGAGGGGTTTCCCCAAGACTCAGGAGTTATTTCAAGGGTTTCTCTATGGTGGTTTCCCCAAGACCCAGGAGTTATTTCAAGGGTCCCTCTAGAGGGGTTTCCCCAAGACCCAGGAGTAATTTCAAGGGTTCCTCTATGGGGGTTTTGCCAAGACTTAGAAGTTATTTCAAGGGTTCCTCAATGGTGGTTTTCCCAAGACGCAGGAGTTATTTCAAGGGTTCCCCTATGGGAGTTCCCCAAGACCCAGTAGTGATTTCAAGGGTTCCTCCAAGTTCAAAAGGTTGAGAAAGGCTAATGTTGAGTTTTCTTCGGTCTCTGAACTGCACATTACAGCTCATCATGAAGTTTTTCTACTTGGCTCCATAAATTCCGAAATCACATTTTCTGTGTAAACCAACAATACGATACAACGTTCAGAGGGGCATTATATACAAATATACATCATGTAAACCCCGAGACCCGGAATTTACACTCGGCTGCAGTCAACCATCAAATAACTGCCATAAGGAATCATTAAAGACACCATTGATTAAAAGCCAGTCTCTGAAGTCCACATGAGGGGGATGGAAGTAAATATTGTCCGTCTGCGTAAATAACTGAAATCTAAACACAGTGTGGATAATTACCTTGCTGAGTAGTTGGAGATGATTGTTTTAAGCTGATTGAGGTATGGCACCCCATAGACCACCACCTCCTCATCTGGCTGGAGCTGAATGTTCACAGAAGACATGACGCCTTGGAGGAAGCTGGTCCAGTTAAAGTCCTAAAGACATATTCACACAGGAAGATGACTGTGATAGTTTCCAGCCACGGAAATCTCCTATAAGCTTTAACATGTTCATGCCATTTTAGAAACAGTGATGAGCTCTGGAGAGTTCGGAGTAGGAGCTACACCCACGTATGCAAGCCTCTGGAAGCTGTCAACTGTATACGTCAATCAACTGTGGCCAGGACATTCCCTACCCCGCAGCCACACATATACAATGGGAGTGTATACATGCAGGCAGGGCAGCCATCAGAAATTTTGGGGCCCCTAACACAGTTTTAGGCCTGGGCCCCCCCCCTCCTCGGACCTGACCACCAACATTCCCCAGGGCCCGCCAACCATGTCATCATCCTCCTCCAGTCCCATGTATTACTTCTCCTCCATTCCCATGTCCTCTTTTATCCCATGTCCCCCTCTTTCTCCAGTTCCATCGCCTCCATCCCAGGAAAGTAGTAAAGGTGAATGGTTTTAGTAAATGTTGCCCCTCCTGTCCAGGCGTGAACAGCTGGAGAACAGGGGAGGGCAGGGTCTACAGCTGTGTGTGAGGGCTAGTGAGGGGCAGGACCCTCTACATAGTGCCAGTCTGCAAGGGATTGGCAGAGCTTACAATTGAATGGTATTGCAACCATAGATGGCAACCCTGCTTGGGGCCCCCCGGGATGCCCGGGCCCCCTACATGTGTATGGGCTGTACCCCCCCTGATGGCGGCCCTGCATGCGGGGTGGGGAATGCCTTGACCCCTTATGGTTGGACCAGTACAGTGACAGCTTCCTGAAGGGCTAGCTCAAGTGAGTTCAGTCTAGGATTCTATTCAGAAGTCATTTTCAATCATGCAAACAGAGGGCGCACCAGCCTTACCCATGACCTTAAAAACTCTTTTTATTGAAGAAAGGAAACAGATGTGTACCCACAAACAGCACAGGATATCGAGCTCATCAATATCCACAGTGACCCGCACACTCTGGTCCACTGCACCAATCCCCACGTAGGGAAGACACTTCCACTGGTTGATGCGTTTTGAAGGTAGGTATCCTCTTCTTCAGAGCCAAAACTTTGGTTTTGGATCTGAAAAAGAGGGTACCTACTCTCCAAATGCTTCTGTCTTTGTTTTTCTTTTTGGCCTTCCCCAGTCCTCTGGGCTTGCAAAATCTTGCCTAGCTTCAAGTTTTTTTAAGATCTCAGGTCCTCAAATGCCAGAACATCCACCTCGAACTGAGGAGGTTGCTTGTTTTGCTTGTAAATCACTTTCAATCATGTTAAATCTGCAGCTTTGGAAGTCCACTTCTGGTTATAGAAGACAACTCTCTGTCACTGTCTCCCAGCTGGGTTCCTGCGTTGTCACCCTATTACACAAGCCTCTGATAGAGACCACAAGTGTTTTTTTGACACATATTATGCATAAACTATTGTTGCCACCATCAGGAAACCCAAGCCTGAGAAATGCTGTGCTGCCATTGTTGAAGTGCTAGTAGACCTGAAGTTGCTGCAAAGAGGATGCAGCAGATTAGCAGTGCTGGGGTGCTTTTTACACATAATGCATGGCATAAAGTGCATTAGCAAACTTAATGTTGATACAGTTATCCCTGTGAAAATTAGGGAGGAGCTGGGATCGGTCCGAACCCAGTTCAACAGAGCCCATTGGAAGCTGTCACATGACTGCATCACTGCCGGTCCAGTCAACTGTACGTACAGAAAGGGGCAGGGATGCTTGTAATATCATTGACCTAATATGGCCCCATATTGACAGAATAGGTCATTGTCATTGACCAAATATGGCCCTGTGGCCATATTAGGTCAATGATGTTGGATGTCACCATTTTGTGTAGGTGCCGCTGTGAGGAATGCTCTAATTGCAGCTGATTGGACGGACGATGATGTGACCATGTCAGAGGCGTAACTAGAATCTTCAGGGCCCCGATGCAAGAAATCATGAAGGGCCCTCCGGACCCCTGGCTTGGGCCTTTCCCTTCAAGCCTGGGGCTCTTCCCACTGATCCTGGGGCCTTTTACTCTCGTTGCGGGGCCCTTTATTACAGTACCGCAGCGGGACCCTTTCACAAGTTCTGCAGTGGACCCCCTTCCTGCCATCTTGGGGCCTCCCTACAGTGGTAGCATGCTAGGGCCCGGTCGTAAGTGTGACCTTTGCGATCCTGGAAGTTCCCCAACTGGTGTCAGTAGTTTTTATTTTTGGTATTTATTTGTATTATATTTTTTATCATTTTATTTTATTTTTTTACAATGTCACTGACTATGACTCTGTCCATTCAGAAAAGGAAGGAGCTGGTAAATTACATATTTACCGACCCCTTCCTGGTTCTCTATTGTGACAGATCCCCTGCAGCAGCCAGCAGGAGAAGGGAGAGAGCACAGGGGCCCAGAGACAGCAGAACACAAGTGAAATGGAGAGGAGGAGTGGCGGGGGCAGCATACAGAGGAACCAATCTCCTCCATTTTCCTCCAGCAGCTACAGGAGGAAAAAGGAGGACAGTGATTTCTCTACATGCTCCCCCCCCACCCCCCCCTCCTATCCAGGTGTACAGGGGAGCCACACAGGCCCCCCATTGCAACCCCTGCAACCCCTGTAGTTACACCCCTGGACCATTTGACAGCTTCCCATGGGTTCTGCTGAACCAACATTAGCAGGTTAGTAAGTCATAATGTAGTCCTGATCAGCATACTTGTGAGTCTTTGGCTGAGCCATTGGCTGGAAATAGCAGTCAGGCAGTTTAGGCCCCTTTCACCTAAAAGTGTGACCTAAAAGTCGCGCGATTTTGCCACGATTTTGACTGGACTTGAAGCAATGCCTGTGTAACCTTGAGGTCTATGGACCTCAAAACGCATCAAAGTCAGACCAAAGTAGTGCAGGGACTACTTTTAACTTGTTGCGACTTTAAAACCACTTGCCGACCGCCCACAGTATATTTACTGCGGCAGTCAGCCCCTCCTGGGCAAAGTGACGTAGTACTACGTTGCTCGCCCAGGAGCCTGCTGGGGGCGAGCGCGCGCTGCCAGAGGCGCGCTCCCCCCCCCCCCCCGTTCGTTCAGGGACATCCCTGCGCGAGTGACCGGCGCCTCCGATGTCCGCCGGTCACTCGCAATCGCCCGCTGGAGAGGTAAAAAGGCAGGCGGCTGATGTAAACAAAGCCGCCTGTCATTCTCCCTGGTGTAACTGCAGAGATCATACGGTCCTTCTATGTAGGATCGTATGTCTCTGTGGTTACATCACAAGCCACGGCCTTTTACAGTTAGAATCATGCCCCTAGGGACACACTTAACCCCTTGATCACTAATAAAGTTAACCCCTTCCCTGCCAGTGTCATTTTGACAGTAACAGTGCATATGTATAGCACTGATTACTGTAGTAATGTCACTGGTACCCCCAAAAGTGTCAAAAATGTCAGTCAGGGGTCCGATCTGTCTGCCGCAATGTCGCAGTCCCGCAAAAAAAATCGCAGATCGCCGCCATTACTAGTTAAAAAAAAAAAAACAATAAAAATGACATAAATCTTTCCCTTAGTTAGTAAACACAATAACTTTTGCGCAAACCAATCAAAATACGCTTATTGCGATTTTTTTTGCCAAAAATATGTGGCAGAAAACAAATTGGCCTAAAATGTTAAAAAATTTTGATTTTTACATTTTTTTTGGGGAATTTCATATAAAAAAATGTGAAAAATATTGTTATTTTTTCAAAATTGACGCTCTTTTTTTGTTTATAGCGCAAAAAGTAAAAATCGCACAGGTGATCAAATACCACCAAAAAAAGCTCTGTTTGTGGGAAAAAAAGGACGTCAATTTCATTTGGTTACAGCGTCGCATGACCGCGCAATTGTCCGTTAAAGTCACGCAGTGCCGAATCGCAAAATAGGCCCTGGTCTTTGAGCAGGAAAATCCTCCGGGGCTTAAGTGGTTAAGTCAGACAGATATGAACGGTACTCCTTGGAAATCATGGGGGTACGACTTATCATGCGACTTTGAAGTCCCAAACCACAGGACAAATCGCACAAGCATGAAAGGGGCCTAAAGGGGAAGGCTCGGGCCCCCAACACCTATTTATTGCTATATTCCCACTGGAGAATTCCTTGCCATTCCATATCCAGCAGACATTGGGACAATGTTGGTGTCATTTCTAGTCCAATACCTCTATTGAAAACTTCTGCTGGAACTCCGTCACTGTCATTTTATTGTACAGCAGGGTGACATCATTCCGTTCCTCGGATGGAGCCGTGGCCTGAAATTCAGAGGTAGAGAAAAATGATAATAAATGACAATGACTGTATTGTTAAAAAAATTACTCAGGCACATACAAAAAACATGAAAGTAAATGCAGTTTATTATTTCTTTTAAAAATAATCAAATATACACTTTTTTACTGACACTTTTTTATATCAGCCTCCTGCTATTCCCTGTAAGCCCAGATATGTTAACTCCCCGTCTGGGAGGAGAAAGCCATTGCCAGGTGACTGGTGACGCTGTATTAGCAGAAGGGCGGAGTCATGACAAATAAAGCCAGGTCAGCATTGGTCTTCCCTATCCCCGCTGACGAAGTCCCGACCAATCAGGACGTAACGCGTACGGGGGGGGGGGGGGGAAGTCACATGACCCATCAGTTATCCCGGAAGCGAGTGTGAGCAGAGAGACGCCGACCTCACCCTTGACGCTGTCCGTAGAGTTTTTCATGCATGAAATATGCCACCACAATGTAAGTGCAATGATTTATCGTTTTGAATAAATGCCCATTAAATAACAGAGAGCACTTAGATCCTTTCCTTTGTTTCCTAATACATAACTTGGTGCGGAGCTTGTGCGGTTTGGAACCAGGGGGAGAGAAGGAGGATCGAGTACAAATATACTTTATAATGCTCATAGACCCTGCAGGGTCGCAGTCTTGAGGTGAGAGGCAGAGAGAGCTGTGGTGGTGGGAATAAGTACCGATATATGTGTGGTTGCATGACTCCAATTTCCAGCACCTGGGCTTCTGAAACGCTTACTTTTTTTCACCTTATATTCTGCTATATGGGGCTCATTCCTTATATACAGTATGGACATACCAATTGCATTACATATTATGAGTGTGTTTGAATTATCATGCATTTGGCTTGGTGAATTCTTTTAAGCTATATGAGAATCAGAGTTGTATAAAGTACTCAAAACCCATACTTGAGTAAAAGTACAAGTGCTCGATCAAAAAGTGACTTGAGTAGAAGTGGAAGTGCTCGATCAAAAAGTGACTTGAGTAGAAGTACTAAAGTATTCAACATTTTTTGTACTTAAGTATTGCAAGTAGTTTTTTTAAAAAATTTTGCTACTCAAGTACTCAAGTTTTCCTCCCCCTTCCCCCCTTTCCTTACCCCTCTTCCCTTCATTTCTGCACCAAGAATTTGATTATATTTTTCCTTTTTTCTGAATATATATATATTTTTTTCATACACATGTTTAAGTCTCCCATATCCGCCGGTGAGACATTGCTGATGATCCTGCCGCTCCCATTGGTTCATATCGCCCCATGGTGACCGCAGGTAAAATTCTATGCTCCCCAATATACTTTGTTTTACATATCCTCTGTCTTAAAAATCACAATAATTTTGTTTTGTTGTTTCATCATGACTCATGCTCTTTTGTTCCATTTATATAGAATCGGTTTTTACCTTTTATTGTTTCTCCTGAAGAAGCGGCATAGTCCGCGAAACATGTAGAGACTCTACTGTGGAAATATGCCAATTACATTCCACAGTTTCAATCATGTTAAATGTATCCCAGTCAATTTGTCGTAATATTTACTGTATTTGTCTGTCTTGTGTATAATGTTTTGTTCATGTAATCAACTTTTTATGGAATAAAAACTATTTTACTTATATTTGATGTTTATTCGTAACAAATATACCTGGGTATTCTAAATCCAGAGCCAAATCCCTTTATCCCTTTTCCCCTTCCCATTGAGTACCTCGTACTGGGGAGTTTGAGGTCTCTCTTATCCCCCTTCCCCACTTTTTGATATTAAAGAAAGAAGTCAAAAGTTTGAACATCATATTGTCTTTTATTATTTCAAATGCAGCTTTTATTTATACATACAGTAGCATTTATTTTCGTATGCGCTGATAATACACATGTTTTGAGCTTCATGAAACCTGCCATCTACTGTTCTGGCAGTGGTAATTTTTATAATTGTAACGAGTAACTATGCAGCACAAAAAAAAAAATATTGGAGTAGAAGTATTGAAATCATTGAAAAAATGTAGTGAAGTAAAAGTGGAAGTAGGAGAAAATAATTCTACTCTAGGAAAGTACAGATACCGCCTTTCCGTACTTAAGTACAGTAGTGAAGTAGTTCTACTTAGTTACTATACATCTCTGATGAGAATATTGAGATTGCGCTGCACTTTGTTGTTTAAATTGTATGTAAAGGATGTTAAGATTACCTTTAGTGCATAGCTGCTGATCTCATTTGACTATTGTTTTAGTTCAGTGCTGAATATTCTGTTTTATTTTGAATTGAACAGGTGTACCTAATAAAGTGGCCGGTGAGTGTATGTGGGTGGGCCTTAATGTCTGGGTGCCACATACTGTATGTGCGTCCATGGGGCTCAACTGCTGTGTGCTGGGAGTGCGCTCACTGCACGTTCCCAGGGCACTGATCAAGCTGTCACTGTCAGCATTTAGTATCAGAAGCTGTCGGTCCGGGCTCCCGAACATGTGATCGCTGTGTCAGCCAATCACAGTGGTCACATGATCAGAAGGTCTTCCTGGCTTTATTTAAATTCCAGGTCGTGCAAGATTTCCTTCTCAACAACAGTTTTTTTTTAATACAGCACTTTGAGTGATCATGTGACTTCATGCGACTAGATCATAAAGACACTCCCCTCCCCCCATTCTTAGCATTTTAGCATAGAGGAAATGGCTAAAAGACGTTGGAAATGAGTGGAATTCACATAAAATTTATAAAAACAACACCAGGTAGGACTAAGCAATCACATTTGCCCAAATCCTATTAACCACGTGACTTCCGGAAGATTTATCCCCCTTTCTGACCAGGCCATTTTTTTTGCGATATGGCACTGCGTTACTTTAACCACTTTAAGATCGAAAGGTTTTACCCCTTTAATGACCAGGCCCTATTTTGCGATTCGGCACTGCGTTACTTTAACGGGCAATTGTGCGATCGTGCAAAGCTGTACCCAAATAAAATTGACATCCTTTTTTTTCCCCACAAATAGAGACTTCTTTTGGTGGTATTTGATCACCTGTGTGATTTTTATTTTTTGCGCTATAAACAAAAAAAAAAGCGACAATTTTGAAAAAAAAAAAAAAAAAAACAATATTTTTCACTTTCTGTTATATGACATTCTCAAAAAAATATTTAAAAATCTAAATTTTTTAACATTTTAGGCCAATTTGTTTTCTGCTATATATTTTGGTAAAAATAAATCACAATAATCGTATCTTAAATGGGTTACGCAAAAGTTATCGCGTCTACAAACTACGGGAAAGATTTATGTCATTTTTATTGTTTTTTTCTTTTACTAGTAATGGCGGCGATCTGCGATTTTTAGCAGGACTGCGACATTGCGGCGGATAGATCGGACCCCTAACTGACATTTTGACACTTTTGGGGGGACCAGTGACATTACTACAGTAATCAGTGCTAAAAATATGCCCTGTTACTGTAATAAAGGCACTGGCAGGGAAGGGGTTAACAGTATAGGTGATAAAGGGGTTAAATGTGACCCTAGGGGAGTGATTCTAATTGTGGGGAGGGGGGGCGTGGCTTCTGAGATGACCATAGAGACCTGTGATCCTATATAGAAGGCTCACATGAGCTCTGTGATCATCCCAGGGAGAAGAACGGTCAGCTGTGTTTACAACATCCGACAGTCCTCTCTCTGCGGGGAGTGATCGCGGGTGTCAGGCGGCAATCGGAGCCGTCAGACACACGCATCGGCTTTCCCACTGCCGAATGGGGGCGGGAGCGCGCCGCCGGTGGTGCGCATTCACCCCCTAGCTTCCCACGTGAAACCAACCAAGCGCTATTGACCTTTCCATGCAAGCTGGTAAGCGGGCATTTTTGTTATGGTGGAGGTACTCACCTGGGTAGACTTTTTCACTTAAGGACATCCTTTCTTTACTGTTTGAATGGGTTCTATTGGTGTATTCAATATACGTTAGTGCAGCTCTATTCTAACTATCCTCCATGTCTATTTCATAGCTGAGTTGCTGCTTTTGGGAATTTTGCATATTTAGGTGCAGTTTCTTTTTTTTATATGGGATATTTTTATACCCCAGTGACACTAATACAGCGATCACTGCTAAAAATATGCACTGTTATTGTTCTAATGAAACTGGCTGGGAAGCAGTGGCGTACCAATGGGGGGGGCGGCCCGCCCTGGGTGCCACTCACTAGGGGGGTGTCAGCCCGGTGTCCTGCCCGGCGCCGCCAGCCAAGCCTGCATCTCTGTGTGAAGCAGCTGCAGATGTGGCAGCTCCTTCAGTCCGCAGCGGCGGCGGGAGGAAGGTAAGTGCCTGCAGTGCTGTGCAGCCTCGTGTGTGCTGAATAGGAGGGGGATGGGGCGGCTGCATATAGAGAAATTGATATTTCCATATTCCTCCTGCAGCCACTGGATGCCTAATTCTCCTCCTCTCCCTTCTGCAGGCATTCAGCGGCTGCAGGAGGAATATGGAAATATCAATTTCTCTATATGCAGCTGCCCCATCCCCCTCCTATACAACTTCTTTTACTGGCCCCCCAGTTCCCTCCAGCCCCCCCAGTGCTCTTAACCCCCCAGTGATCTTAGCCCCTCCAGTGCTCTGAACCCCCCCCCCCACTGCTCTTAACCCCCCCCCCCCAGTGCTCTTAACCCCCCCCCACTGCTCTTAACCCCCCTGCTCTTAATCCCCCAAGTGCTCTTAACCCTCCCCCAGTGCCCTTAACCCCCCCAGTGCTCTTAACCCCCACATGCTCTTTAGCCCCCCCCCCCGATGCTCTTCAAATCCCCACAGTGCTTTTCATCTCCTCCTATGCTCTCAGGCTCCCCCAGTGCTCTCCACCCCCCTGTGCTCCCTGGCTCCCCCCTAAGTGATTTCCAGTTCCCCCCCAGTGCTCTCAAGTTCCTCCCCTCCCCCAATGCTCTCCATCCCCCTGATTCTCTCCGCCCCGGGTGCTAAATGCTCTAGGTACGCCACTGCTGGTAAGGGGTTAACATCTAGGTTTTTCTAAACAGTGGAAGGTGCTTTTACTAGGGGAAGACATGGATTCTGGTCCTTGCTTTGCAGCGACACAAGATTCATGCCTTCCCTCCTGTCAGAACGGCAATCTGCCTTGTTTACAGATTTCTGTTCTGCCTCTGTGGATGATGATCGGTGGATGATGGCAGACATCGTGTCCTCAGTACCCACTGATCAGCTCCCACTGTGTGTAATCACACCAGGAGCAAGCTGGTGGCGGTGCACACTTGTGCCAACTACCCAGAAGTGCAGAATCATGTATATATACGTGATCCTGCGCACAGCCGCTGCCCTGGGATTTAGGCAAGTGGTTAATGTATGAAACTGATCTTGGGAAAAATTATTTTTCTTAGCAAAAATGGATTTGCTCATGCAAGGCAAAAAAAACAAGTTGACTTTAATGGCGGTTCCACCAGTGCCCATACCCACCTTGCCTCAGTTCCCTAACCATACCATTTGGGAACTGAGAGCAAAGAGAGGAAGTCCTGAGCAAGCTCCAAGTCATGACTTGGAGCAACACATGTGTAAGGGCTCTCTCCTCGCCCACATGTGACATTGGGGGTGCCTTGGGGAGACCATGGGAGGATCTACTACAGCCATTCTCAACCAGGATTTCATAGAATCCTAGGGTACCTCCAGAAGTTTCTAGGGGTTCCTTGAGCTGTGGCTGTCTGACCTCTCACCTGATGGTACCTTCATAAATCCAAGGCCAACACCACTCATCAACAACTTGTGTATTTTGAGTTTTTGCAGTGATGGAGGACACAAAGTAGATGTATACAACAGATTTTTGTTTGCTATGTTTGCGACAAAAGCTGATGGAATGTTATTGATCTATGGTCAAAGGGCACCATATGCATAATAAAAACCTACCTTTGCAACATCAGATTCTAATTCCATGACACGGCTCATTTCCTCCTGGACGAAGGCATCGTCTTTTGTCATATTCTTGTCTTCCCTCACCATCCGGGCAATGGTGATCATAAACTGGAGGTAGGCTTCTCTTATCTGTGAAGACAAATGATTGGGGGTTATTTGTGCTGGAAGGGGGGATTTAGAGTGAGGAGAGAGGATTTATGCTGGGAGGGGGAATTTCATAAGGGGGGGCAGATTTGTACTGGGAGAAGGGGGGATTTATGCTTAGAGGGTGAGCATGCAGACAATTGCTCCTTTTTTTTGGGGGGGGGACACTTAATGATCATAAATCTTGGTGGGGGGGGGGGGAGATGCAATTTGGCATGTTTGCCCTGGGTTTTAGGTGATCTTGTCTCTCCACTGGGTTGAATGCTGGCTATCAGACTGAGGACGTCTACTACTGCAGGAGAAATCATTGGATTGTAGCTGAATATTGGAGCAAAAGCTGGTTCTGTTATTTTATCTTTGCTTATATTTGATTTATTTTATCTTTGATTAATTTGTATCTTATTTTTGTCTGAAGTTCTGTTTTAAGTAAAAGAAAAGTTCACTTTTCTAAAAGTGAACTTGTCCTTTAAAGGACATATATCTACCCAGAAGAATATACCGGGATGCCGATCTTACAGATGACTCTGCAGTAACAGTCGGACATTTTTGTTGGATTCCCTGTGCGCAGATAAAACTGCAAATCAAAACATAATCCCAGTCCTTACATTAAACTGTAAAAGCGTAAAATTACCCCAGAAGACAATTTCCTCATAATGTATGATGCATATGGCTTCTATCAGAAGATTAGTAATACCATGCATGGCTATTTCAGAGCTCCAGTAATTTATAGCACCAGACGGGGAAATCTAGCTGTGTAAGGATGTTATTATCTGCGGGGTGCTGCAATGCCTGCTGCTTCATGTTTATAGTCAGAGCAAAGACTGACACTTAGAGGAATCATCCGTATAACAGACTGAACTAGATAGATAGATAGATAGATAGATAGATAGATAGATAGATAGATAGATAGATAGATAGATAGATAGATAGATAGATAGATAGATAGATAGATAGATAGATAGATAGATAGATAGATAGATAGATAGATAGATAGATAGATAGATAGATAGATAGATAGATAGATAGAAATATAAGAACTGAGAAAGATGGAAACTCTGGATGTAAGGATGTTATTATTTTCAGGGTGTTGTATTTAGAGAAAGAAAGAAAGAGGGAAAGAAAGAAAGAGGGAAAGAAAGAAAGAAAGAAAGAAAGAAAGAAAGAAAGAAAGAAAGAAAGAAAGAAAGAAAGAAAGAAAGAAAGAAAGAAAGAAAGAAAGAAAGAAAGAAAGAAAGAAAGAAAGAAAGAAAGAAAGAAAGAAAGAAAAAAAAAGGGAAAGCAATATATATATATATATACACAGTATCTCATAGGAGTACACCCCTCACATTATTTATGTAAATATTTTATTCTATCTTTTCATGTGACAACACTGAAGAAATGACACTTTGCTACAATGTAAAGTAGTGAGTGTACAGCTTGTATAACAGTGTAAATTTGCTGTCCCCTCAAAATAACAACACACAGCCATTAATGTCTAAACCGCTGGCAACAAAAGTGAGTAAACTCCTAAGTGAAAATGTCTAAATTGGACCCAGTTAGCCATTTTCCCTCCAGCAGGTGTGTTAAATTTGGTGTTATCACTCTCACTAAGAAGATTGCCAAGACCCTGAAACTGAGTTGCAGCACGGTGGCCAAGACCATACAGCGGTTTAACAGGACAGGTTCCACTCAGAACAGGCCTCGCCATGGTCGACCAAAGAAGTTAAGTGCACGTGCTCAGCATCATATCCAGAGGTTGTCTTTGGTAAATAGACGTATGAGTGCTGCCAGCATTGCTGCAGAGGTTGAAGGGATGGGGGGGTCAGCCTGTCAGTGCTCAGACCATAAGCTGCATCAAATTGGTCGTCCCAGAAGGAAGCCTCTTCTAAAGATGATGCACAAGAAAGCCTGCAAACAGTTTGCTGAAGAATAGCAGACTAAGGACATGGATTACTGGAACCATGTCCTATGGTCTGATGAGACCAAGATAAACTTATTTGGTTCAGATGGTGTCACGCGTGTGTGACGGTAACCAGGTGAGGAGTACAAAGACAAGTATGTCTTGCCTACAGTCAAGCATGGTGGTGGGAATGTCATGGTCTGGGGCTGCATGAGTGCTGCCAGCACTGGAGAGCTACAGTTCATTGAGGGAACCATGAATGCTAACATGTACTGTGACATACTGAAGCAGAGCATGATCCCCTCCCTTCAGAGACTGGGCCGCAGGGCAGTATTCCAACATGATAACAACCCCAAACACACCTCCCAGATGACCACTGCCTTGCTAAAGAAGCTGAGGGTAAAGGTGATGGACTGGCCAAGCATGTCTCCAGACCTAAACCCTATTGAGCATCTGTGGGGCACCCTCAAATGGAAGGTGGAGGAGCGCAAGGTCTCTAACATCCACCAGCTCTGTGATGTCATCATGGAGGAGTGGAAGAGGACTCCAGTGACAACCTGTGAAGCTCTGGTGAACTCCATGCCCAAGAGGGCTAAGGCTGTGCTGGAAAATAATGGTGGCCACACAAAATATTGACATTTTGGGCCCAATTTGGACATTTTCACTTAGGGGTGTACTCACTTTTGTTGCCAGCGGTTTAGACATTAATGGCTGTGTGTTGAGTTATTTTGAGGGGACAGCAAATTTACACTGTTATACAAGCTGTACACTCACTACTTTACATTGTAGCAAAGTGTCATTTCTTCAGTGTTATCACATGAAAAAATATGATAAAATATTTACAAAAATGTGAGGGGTGTACTCACTTTTGTAAGATACTGTACATGGTGCTGCAATGTCTGCGCCTTCATATTTATAATTATAGCAAAGGCTGATTTACGGAATCATCCGTATAACAGATGGAACCACTTACAGAGAGAGATAGATAGATAGATAGATAGATAGATAGATAGATAGATAGATAGATAGATAGATAGATAGATAGATAGATAGATAGATAGATAGATAGATAGATAGATAGATAGATAGATAGATAGATAGATAGATAGATAGATAGATAGATAGATAGATAGATAGAGTACAAGGAACATTGTCTTCATTATGAAATGATAATTGGGACATCTGGGAGGTAATTAGGTATAGGCCCTGTTCACACTGGTGCGACAATCGCTCCGTCTTTGAGAGCACATGAAAAAATCAATGATTTCCTATGAGATCCCCCCTAACTGGTCTGACTAGTGTTGGTCCAACTTTGTAAAAGGTTTGTGCACTACTTTGACCCGACTGCTGTCTGATTTCATTCCACAGAATTGAATGGAAGTCGCATCTAAGTCGGATCAGCCTCTTGTGACATGGGACTTGTGCTCAAAGGCAATGTTAGCATCGCAAAATTTATTGAAAAGAAAAACGGTGTGGGGTCCCCCCCCCAATTCCAAACAAGACCCGGATTTTAAAGGGGAACACCAGGCCAAAATCTTTTTAAAAATGGCGTGGGGTCCCCCCCAATACCCATACCAGACCCGTACCCGAGCATGCAGCCTGGCCAGTCAGGAAATGGAACTGGTCCAAACCATTTGGGGGAGGGGGGTTATGGTGTGGGGGTTGTTTTTCAGGGGTTGGGCTTGGTCCCTTAGTTGCAGTGAAGGGAACTCTTAAGGCGTCAGCATACCAAGACATTTTGGACAATTTCATGCTCCCAACTTTGTGGGAACAGTTTGGGGATGGCTCCTTCCTGTTCCAACATGACTGAGCACCAGTGCACAAAGCAAGGTCCATAAAGACATGGATGAGCGAGTTTGGGGTGGAGGAACTTGACTGGCCTGCACAGAGTCCTGACCTCAACCTGATAGAAGACCATTGGGATAAATTAGAGTGGAGACTGCCAGCTAGGCCTTCTCGTCACACATCAGTGCCTGACCTTATAAATGCGTTTCTGGAAGAATGGTCAAACATTCCCATAGACACACTCCTAAACCTTGTGGACAGCCTTCCCAGAAGAGTTGAAGCTGTTATAGCTGCAAAGCGTGGGCCAACTCAATATTGAACCCTATGGACTAAGACTGAGATACCATTAACATTCATGTGCGTGTAAAGTCAGGCGTCCCAATACTTTTGGTAATATAGTGCATATGAGAAGTGTAACGTACCCGCTGATAATTTCCGCTGTTGAAATAATAATCTCGGGACGGCATCCCCAGGCTTGGCTGGTCGATCTAAAACATACAAAGCAATAAAGAAAGAAAGATTAACCTTTACTTCTGCTCCCTATGGTGGATGTACACAGAGAGATCATTCACACAATGAAATCATACAACCTCTGAACATTTTATGTAATCTCTGACAGAAAAGGGCCAAATCGGATTCCCAATTGGTTACAAACATAAATAATGTCCTCTAAGTTAGTGAAAGAAAAGGGAAGTTTTTCATGAAATTGCTGAATCTGGGCCCAATGAAGACTTAAACATTTTTTATATTTTTACAATCGTCTCTATTTTTTTGGTCCAGCCGCGAAGTTGATTAAAACCTTCAGATCCCGGTCCCCGTACTGCGCTCCTGTGTTTTACTATTTGTTTCCTGCCGTGTTTTCATCTTGATAGGCTACTAAAACAAGTTATTTTATTCTGCATATGGAAGTGTTTAAAAGTTCCCATGGCTATTTACTGCAGCTGGGAAGTATTACATTAGCCATAAATGTGGTCTCTTTCCATCATTAGCATGACCCAGACCAGATGTACATGTGCGCGGTCTGCTCTGTGGTAGTATGACGCAGTACGTCACCGCACTGAGCTGTATCAGAGGATAGTCCTTCTTCCTTCTAAAAAGTATAAGGGTATGTACACACGGTACTTGGGTATGATTATCCAGTTTGTGGCAGAACATTCCTGCATAGAAACTCAAGGATGAACTGTATAATAAATGCACATATTTGCGTGCTTTTGTAGGTATGTGTACAAATTCAACAATGATAACCCATGTCGCTTTCTTAGTCCTTCAAAGTATCTCCATATCCTCCATAGAAGTCTATGACAACGCTCGCTAACAGCACCTGAACCTTTTGAGGAGCTTTTATTCACTTTGTTTTGGATGTATTGCAGGTATGAGCGGGCTGGCGCTACCTGTAAGGCGACCCAGGCAGCCGGGGACATCCTGCACCCGGAATCAGTAATGGACCACTGGCCGGTGCGGAACTCCTCATGCTGTGCGCCACGCAGGGGGTGCTGTGCGCAGGGGGTGGGAGGGAGAGGGGCACTACAGGGTCCTGCAGTGTCAGGAAAACAAATATGTTTTCCAGGGAGGGGCAATTTTTATTTTGCCTAAGGAGGCAAAAATCCTTGCACTGGCCCTGGGTATGAGATATCGCAGGATGCACTGGTAAACCAACAGCGAACTGGAAAGAAGGCATCAGCAGTCACTTTCGGTTCATGTGTATATATTCTGGAAGTGTCTGGTGCAGACATTACATCTGGTGTGCATCATCAGCAGCAGATGTGCAACATGGGAACGCTATAGCGGAAGGTGAGCAGAATGGGAGCAATATAGCGGGAGGTGAGTGGGAACCAGAGAGGGAGGAGGAACAGCAAAACAAAGGATTAGCAGAGCTGGAGGTTACTACTGGGTGTGGGATCAGCAGACCTGGGGTTACTACTGAGTGGAGGATCACCAGAGCTGGGGGTACTACTGAGTGCGGGATCAGCAGATCTGGGGGTACTACTGAGCAGGGGACCTGCTTATTGACGGTACTAATGAGCTGGGGATCTGCTAAGTGGGGGTACTACTGAGCCAGAGTTCTACTGGGTCGCTGTAAAAGAAATGTAAAATCAACACATACAGGGCATTTGCCAAGCTTTATTAAACCTTCAAAAAAGCATCACCAAAGCATTACCAACTCATCAAAATAGCATGTTGAAGCTGAAGGGTCTTTATTGTGTGTCAAAGTCTAAGCAAGTGTAAATGAGCCCTTAATGGTTAGGACAGGGTTGCTAGGGGTTCCTTGAACAATGGGCAATTACTGCCTCTCAGATAAGTTTTCAATGACACCATTGTTCCTTTTAGCTATCTGTAAGGGGGTAATTCTTCCCAACGATGACAAGAGTAAGAAGCATTCTTCCTGCTGACTGTCACACTAATGTATCATGAGATTTTTAATTTTTAGCAGGGGTTCCCCCGAGACCAGAAATGTATTTCAAGGGTTCCTCTGTGTTGAAAAGTTTGAGAAAGGCTGGGTTAGGACATGTGGACTGAAGAAAGTGTGCCAAGCGAAGAGTGCCATGGTACAAGCTGTGTGCGGTCTATCTGTATGGTCCATTGATACCCTCCATCTTCAGTCAACTCCTAGCATTTGTCAGCCATCGCCTTGTTAGTTGCCTTGTCAGACAGCTGTGGAGGGAAGAGGGGTGTCATGTCTGGCAATGGAGCTTGTTGGGTACTGTCTAAGGCTAAGCTTGGGTTTAATCATTTTCTAAAGCTGTACACCTGTCTGATGATTGCAAGGCTCTATAACTACAACAAGCCTTACTTTCTGATAGATCAGTAGACGCAAATTCTTTGCTGAAATCCAAGTCTTGTGTCCCAACTTGGAATTTTCTCCAGTTTGCCTACAAAGTCATGAAAGGAAGCAGGACATCTTAGCTAACCATTGAGTAGTGAGGTGTTGGATGACCAGCCCAGCTCCTACAAGACCAACATAGCTGGTCTGCATTTATGTGAAGGGTTCCCTCCTTTTATTAGTTAGTTACTCTAAATCAGTGGCCTCCAAATGGCAGCCCGGGGGCCAGATGTGGCCCTTTGCTTGTTTTTATCTAGCCCTTGGGGCATTATTCCACCAACTGACACGAGTGATGGGGCATCATTCCCCCTACTGGGATATGAGAAGGTGGAAGCACTTACACACCTGTATTCATTCCCATACTGACACCATCAATGGGGTACTATTCCTCTCATTAAAACCAATGATGAGGTACTGATGCCGGGGCATTTTCTACTACCAATGGCCACAGTCTGGACCCCCTAAAGCCTAAAAGACAGTAAACCGGCCCCTTGCTTAAAAAGTATGGAGACCCCTGCGCTAAATAGTCTACAGAGAACCTCTGTAGCATGAGATGTGGAAACACGCATTACGCTAAATAGTCTACAGAGAACCTCTGTAGCATGAGATGTGGAAACACGCATAGCCAAAATTAGCATAACAATGAACATCTTACATAGATGATGTGCTTGCTGGACTCCCGATCATCATTCCACACAAACATGTCAACCAGAACTCTCTTGTTGAATCTATAGTTCAAGAGGGACATTTTTTCTTCCAGACTCCACTGAGACTCTATCAAATAAAATAAATTCAAGTGAGAATACCAGTAAACAAAGCTTTTAACTTTTGCTGTATTATGTTTAAAAAAAAAAACTAAAAACATACATTTTTGTGTATTCCTCACTTATACAGTTGTCATTGGAACAGGTGTCCCCCATAAATTATTTGCTTTCACCTCTTGTTCTGGGGACAACTCTAAAATTTGGAATTTCCCCTTACTTACTGTTAATGATTGCCACAATAAAATGGAGAAGGTTAATCTCCACAGTGGAGACACAGAAAGAAAAATTTTTGAAAAATTACTCAAAATTACACAACACTTTTTTAAATCATAAATTGCATTTTCTTTTATTCAAAAAATTAATTGTTTTGTAATTTAATTGGAACTTCTTACAAATAAAATGAAAAAACACCTAAAGTAGAACTATAGGCAAAACTTTTTTTTTTTGGATAGAGTAATGGATGGTTATAACTATACTAAGCATTTGCACAAGTATCAGTACTCGTGCAAATTCTCCGATACCAAAACCCATACTTTCAGGCTCCATTTCTTTCAGCTGTCAGAGGGATTCCTCCACTGACAGCTGAAATGTTAAGCGGGGCAGCCGTGTCCCTAACAACCAATGACTCATTCAGCGGGGTTCCCCTGTTGACAGCTTAAGTATAAATTGGGGCTGTCAGGAAAAAAAAAAAAGTAGCCCGAAAATGTTTTTTTAACAACATTGCTTAGCCCTTGAAACTGAAAGATAAAAAAAACATTGTTTCTTTTTGTATCTTTCTGTTTATTCATCTACAGATCATAGGGATGAACTTCCACCTGCAGATGAAGTCAGGTTAAAGTAACCTAAAGTAAATAAAGTTTTTTTTTTTTTTTTTAATTAAATATTCCTATGTTTTACCCCTTATTAACCCTTAATTTACTCTTATCAGACTTAATTAACTCCTTATTTTCCTTCTCCATTTAAAAATGATTTTCCTGTTGATATTTTTTCTTTCACTTTTATTTTTTAAACTATTAACCACTTGCCGACCACCGCAAGTACATATACTGCGGCGGTCAGCCCCTCACAGGCAAAGTGACGTATGGGTACGTCACTAGCCTGTGAGGCTCTGGGGAGTGAGCGCGCGCGCGCCGGAGGCGCGCTCCCGCGCGGTCACGGACCCCCCCCCCGCGCGTGTGCCCGGCGGACCCAATGTCCGCCAGGCACTCGCGATCGTCCGTGACAGCGGGAGAAAGGCAGGCGGCTGATGTAAACAAGCCGCTTGTCATTCTCCCCTGTGTATGAACAGTGATCATACGGTTCCACTATGTAGGACCGTTGATCACTGTTCCTACACTTCAAGCCACAGCCAATCACAGTAAGAATCACGCCCCTAGGGACACACACCACCCCTCCCTCTCAAATAAAGTTAACCCCTTCACTACCAGTGTAATTTTACAGTAACAGTGCATATGTATAGCACTGATTACTGTAGTAATGTCACTGGTAACCCCAAAAGTGTCAAAAATGTCAGTCAAGGGTCCGATCTGTCCGCCGCAATGTCGCAGTCCCGCAAAAAAAAAAAAAAAATCGCAGATCGCCGCCATTACTCGTTAAAAAAAAAACAACAAAAATGACAAAAATCTTTCCCGTTGTTAGTAAACGCGAAAACTTTTGCGCAAACCAATCAAAATACGCTTTTTGCGATTTTTTTTTACTAAACATATGTAGCATAAAACAAATCGGCCGAAAATGTTAAAAAATTTTGATTTTTAAATTTTTTTGGGGGGAATTTCATATAAAAAAATGTGAAAAATATTGTTATTTTTGCAAAATTGACGCTCTTTTTTTGTTTATAGCGCATGATCAAAAAATCACACAGGTGATCAAATACCCCCAAAAGAAAGCTCTGTTTGTGGGAAAAAAAGGACGCCAAATTCGTTTAGGTACAGCGTCGCACGACCGCGCAATTGTCCGTTAAAGTCACGCAGTGCCGAATCGCAAAATAGGCCCTGGTCAGGAAGGGGGTAAAATCTTCCGGGGCTTAAGTGGTTAAGTCAAGCTTTTTTTTTGCTTTGTTTGTTAATAATTTTTTGTTAATATTTCTACATCTTTAGCATATACAGTATTTACACGTTTCACATTGAAAAAAGAATAACATTTAAAAAAACATAAATGTATTTTTTTTTTCGTAAATAACTTTTCAGTGTTTTGTACCATTGCTGACAGCTGAAGTGTAAATATTGGTAATTGGTATCGGCGAGTACAAAAAAAAAGGATCAGTATTCGTACTCGTAAAATGGTATCGGTGCATCCCTAGTTATAACCCCTGCTGGTTTATTTTTTGCCATCTGTACCCCATTGGGAATATTTCCTTCACTTCCTGTCCCATAGCCAAAACAGTAAATTAGAGGAAATCCCTGCAAATTAAGGAAATCGCTTGCGGACCCCCAGGTCACCAGAACTAGTGTGCCCATTTTAACATTTCTCCTCTATCACTTCTCTGGGGGACAACCCAAAATTTGGGATTTTCTTTTACTTTAACTTTCAATGACAATGATAAAAAGGAAAAATAGAGAGGGTGCTATCGGGAACACAGACAGCAATAAACACTGACAGATGTTCGAATCCCTCTCCGCTCTATCCAAAACTAAAGAAAAAGTTTTGCCTTTAGTTATACTCTAATTGTAAGACTTTTAAAAGATCCTACAATTAAAATCACAAACCGTTAACTAAATTAGACTTTGTATCACATACGTATAAAAAAAATATAAGAAAAACAATTTAATTCAATAAACCAAATTTGCATCAGTCATAGAGGCACGGTAAATAAATAACCTTCCCTATGTGACTTCAGGTATCACAACATTCTCTTAGACATAAAGTATATCTAACATTTACAAAACTCCACCTGAATTTATTTGGTATATAGGGAACAGTCTTCGACACCTTTCACAGTTTAGCTTCCTTAGGAGGATTCGAAGAGGTTACTATTGTGATAATGCTCCTCCAAATAGCAAGACTTGAGAACTTGAGTCAGAAATTAAAACCGACCCCGGATCTCTGATGAAAAAAGGTAAACCCACCAGGAAGGTCCCATAGCAAGCTACGATCAGTGAGTAGGCATATTGGTTTTCTAAAGGTTCATATTTGGCACTGGTAATATTGATCATATTTGGTAATATTGATACCTTGATGATATTAGTAAAATTGATAGTTTAATTAAGATGCTGCAATCTAATCAGGAAGAAGTCTGCCCTTATCATGCTATTTTTCATTGAACCTTCACTCTGCCGTTAAATTAATAGCTTCTTATAATAAGTACTGAGGAGTGGTTGGTACAAAAGGTAATTTCACTTAAGGCTCCGTTCACATGTCAGCGTTTGGATCGCAGGCAGAACCGCCGCGGTTCCGCCCGCGATCCGGAGATTTATTGCAAATCGCGGGACGCCTAGCGTTGCCCGTTGATTTGCAATAGCCCCCCAAACGCCGAGCTATGTTGCCGTGATTTCCGCCTGCCGAATCGCGGCAACATCGCGCAAACAAAATCGCGGGATGCAATACGCTCCAAAGAAGCTCTTGTACTTCTTTGGAGCGTATTGCGTCCCGCGATTTTGTTTGCGCGATGTTGCCGCGATTCGGCAGGCGGAAATCGCGGCAACATCGCTCGGCGTTTGGGGGGCTATCTATTGCAAATCAACGGGCAACGCCAGGCGTCCCGCGATTTGCAATAATCTCCGGATCGCGGGCGGAACCGCGGCGGTTCTTCCCGCGATCCAAACGCTGACATGTGAATGCAGCCTAAAGGTCTTTTTTAAACATTTTATGGTTAAGAGTATCAAATACAGCCAATGCATTTCTGGGAAAAAGCCTATCCCTTCTACAGGGCTCGAGCAGTCAATGTTAATAAAATTACAACAGAATGCGCTAGAGCAGTGGTATCCAAACTGCAGTCAAGGGTCCAGATGTGGCCCTTTGCCAGCCTTTATCAGGCCCTTGGGGCACTATTTCTCCTAACAATGATATAATGATAACTGATATAGGGTCTGGGATTAAAAGTACCATTTCAGTCTTTGCAGATGACACCAAGCTTTGCAGTGGAATAACGTCATTACAGGATGTCTCCAACTTACATGCTGACCTCAATGCACTGTTTCATTGGGCAACTATGTGGAAAATGAGGTTTACTGTTGATAAATGTAAAGTTATGCACCTTGGGGCTAAGAATATGCATGCATCATACATACTGGGGGGAGTAGAACTAGGGGAATCCATAGCGGAGAAGGATCTGGGTGTTCTGGTAGATCCTAAGCTTAATAATAGCATGCAATGCCAAGCTGCGGTTTCCAAAGCAAGAAAAGCCCTTTTTTGTATTAAGCGAGGCATGGACTCCAGAGAGAGATATCATTTTTCCCCTGTACAAATCATTAGTAAGACCTTATCTGGAACATGCAGTTCAGTTTTGGGCACCGGTTCTCAAAAAGGATATCGAGGAACTGGAGAAAGAATAGAGAAGAGCAACCAAACTGATAAGAAGCATGGAGGAGCTCAGCTATGAGGAAAGATTAGCGGAACAGAATTTATTATCTCTTGAGAAAAGGAGATTAAGGGGGGATGTGATCATCATGTATAAATACATAAGGGGTCCATATAGTGAACTTGGTGTTGAGTTATTAACTTTAACCACTTTACCACCGGAGGATTTTGCTGTCTTACGTCTGGGCCACTTTTTGCGATTGGGCACTGTGCGAATTTAACTGACAATTGCGCGGTCATGCAACGCCGTACCCAAACGAAATTTACGTCCTCTTTTTCCCACAAACAGAGCTTTCTTTTGGTGGTATTTGATCACCTGTGCGATTTTTACTTTTTGCGCTATAAACAAAAAAATAGCGACAATTTTGAAAAAATAACAATATTTTTCACATTTTTTATATGAAATTCCCCCCCCAAAAAATTTAAAAATCAAAATTTTTTATCATTTTAGGCCAATTTGTTTTATGCTACATATTTTTGGTAAAAAATATTGCAATAAGCGTATTTTGATTGGTTTGCGCAAAAGTTATTGCGTTTACTAACTAAGGGAAAGATTTCTGTCATTTTTGGTGGGGTTTTTTTAACGAGTAATGGCGGCGATCTGTGATTTTTTTTTTTGCGGGACTGCGACATTGCGGCGGACAGATCGGACCCTTGACTGACATTTTTGACACTTTTGGGGGTACCAGTGACATTACTACAGTAATCAGTGCTATACATATGCACTGTTACTGTAAAAATGACACTGGCAGGGAAGGGGTTAATTTTATTGGAGAGGGAGGGGTTAATGTATGCCTGGTGCTTACTGACATGTGTGGGGGGAGGTGACTGAGTGACACAGGGACAGATCGCAGGTTCAGCTATGCTGAACCCTGCAATCTGTCACTGCCTGTCACTTAGGAGATCCGCCCGCTCTGTTAACACAAGCGGGCGGATCTCCACACTCGATTCCCCTACAATCGGGGAAGAGCAGCGGCGATCGCCACTGCTCCTCCCCTGGCCCGACTCCCGCTGTGATTGAATACAGCGGGAGCGAGCCTCCGGCGGCGCGCGCGCCGCCGAGAAGGGGGAGTGTCCGCCGACGTAGGTCTACGTCGTCAGACCTACAAGAGCCACTTTGCCGCAGTAGAGCTCTAGTGAGCAGACGGCAAGTGGTTAAGGTCCACACAGAGGACAAGGTGGCACTCTTTATGTCTAGAAGAAAAGAGATTTTGCCTCAATACGGAAAGGTTTCTTCACCGTTAGAGCTGTGAAAATGTGGAATGGACTCTTTCCAGAGGTGGTTCTGGTTAGCTCACTAGATTGCTTTAAAAAAGGTCTGGATTCTTTCCTAGGTGTACATAATATAACTGGCTACTAATATTTATAGGTAAAGTTGATCCAGGGAATATCCGATTGCCTCTCGGGGGGATTAGGAAGGAATTTTTTCCCCTGCTGTAGCCAATTGGATGATTTTTGCTGGTGTTTTTCGCCTTCCTATGGATCAACTGTGGGTACAGGATTGTGTATATGGGATTGTATGGTTGGGTTTTTCTTTACTGTTTTTCGTTTTTTTTATTGGTTGAGCCAGATGGACTTGTATCTTCTTTCACCCTGACTAACTATGGAACAAGGTAGGCACTTATCCACTCAATGAAACCAAAGTGGGGCATAATTCCTGCCACTGACACCAATTATGAGGCAGTATTCCATCCCACTGATACCAATGATGATGCACTATTCCTCCAAGGATACCCAATTATGAGGC